>NW_027077358.1:300000-432575 GCF_963924675.1 Phocoena phocoena | reverse complement strand
CCCTAACCCTAACCCTAACCCTAACACTTACCCGAAGCCTTACCCTAACCCGTCACCTAATCTTAACCCGTACGCTAACACTAACCAGTACCCTTACACGTACGTTCACCCTAAACCATTGTCGTACCCTAACCTGTCCCCTAAACCGTCCCCGTTCCCGTCTCCTAACCTTAACCATAAACCTAACCCTAACCCTAACCCTTACCCGAATACTTACACTAACCCGTCCCCTAATCCTAAACTGTACGCTAACTCTAAACCTTACCCTTACACATACGTTCACCCTATACCGTTGTCGTACACTAACCTGTCCCCTAAACCGTCCCTGTCCCCTAACCCTAACCCTAACCCTAACCCTTACCTAAAGACTTACCCTAACCCGTCCCCTAATCCTAAACCGTACGCTAACACTGACCTGTACCGTAACACGTACGCTCACCCTAAACCGTTGTCGTAACCTAAACTGTCCCCTAAACCGTCCCCGTCTCCTAACACTAACCCTAAACCTAACCCTAAAGCTAAACCTTACCCGAAGCCTTACCCTAACACGTTCCCTAATCCAAACCCGTACGTTTACACTAACCCGTACCCTAACACGTTCGCTCACCCTAAAACGTTGTCATAACCTAAACTGTCCCCTAAACCGTTCCCTTCCCCCAACCCTAACCCTAACCCTAACCCTAACCATAAGCCTTACCCGAAGCCTTACCCTAACCCGTCCCCTAATCCTAACCTGTATGCTAACACTAACCCGTACCCTAACACGTACGCTCAACCTAAACAATTGTCGTACCCTAACCTGTCCCCTAAACCGTCCGCGTCCCTTAACCCTAACCCTAACCCTAAACCTAACCCTAACCCTAACCCTAACCCTTACCCGAAGCCTTACACTAACACGTCCCCTAATCCTAACACGTACGCAAACACTAAACCTTACCCTAACACGTACGCTCACCCTAAACCATTGTCGTACCATAACTTGTTCCCTAAACCGTCCCCGTCCCCGTCCCCTAACCCTAACCCTAACCCTAACCCTAACCCTTACCCGAAGCCTTACCCTAACCCATCCCCTAATCCTACTCCGTACGTTAACACTAACCCGTACCCTAACACGTACGCTCACCCTAAACCGTTGTTGTACCCTAAACTGTCCCCTAAACCGTCCCCATTCCCTAACCCTAACCCTAACACTAAACCTAAGGTTTACCCGAAGCCTTACCCTAACCCGTCCCCTTATCCTAACCCGTACGCTAACAATAACCCGTACCCTAACACGTACGCTCACACTAAACCATTGTCGTACCCTAACCTGTCCCCTAACCGTCCCCATCCCCTAACCCTAACCCTAACCCTAACCCTAACCGAAAGCCTTACGCTAACCCGTCCCCTAATCCTAACGCGTACCCTAACACTAACCAGTACCCTAACACGTACGCTCAACCTAAACCGTTGTCTTACCCTAACCTGTCCCCTAAAACATCCCCATCCCCTAACCCTAACCCTAGCCCTAACTCTAACCCTAACCCTTACAGGAAGCCTTACCCTAACCCGTCCCATAATCCTAACCCGTACGCTAACACTAATCCATACCCTAACAGGTACGCTCACCCTAAACCTTTGTCTTACCCTAACCTATCCTTTAAACCGTCCCTGTCCCCTAACCCTAACCCCAACCCTAACCCTAACCCTTACCCGCAGCCTTACCCTAACCCGTGCCCTAAACCTAACCCGTACACTAACACTAACCAGTACCTTAACACATACGCTTAACCTAAACACTTGTCGTACACTAACCGGTCCCCTAAACTGTCCCCGTCCTCTAACCCTTACCCTAACACTAACCCTAGCCCTTACCCTAAGCCTTACACTAACCCGTCCCGTATTCCTAAACCGTACGCTAACAGTAACCCGTACCCTAACACGTACGCTCACCCTAAACCGTTGTCATAACCTAACCTGTCCCCTAAGCCGTTCTGGGCCCCTAACCCTAACCCTAACCATAACCCTAACCATAACCCTTACCCGAAGCCTTACACTAACCCGTCCCCTAATCCTTACCTGTATGCTAACACTAACCCGTACCCTAACACGTACGCTCACCCTAAACCATTGTCGTACCCTAACCTGTCCCCTAAACTGTCCACGTCCCCTAACCCTAACCCTAACCCTAAACCTTACCCGAAGCCTTACACTAACCCGTCCCCTAATCCTAACCCGTACGCTAACACTAAAATGTACCCTAACACGTACGCTCATCCTAAAACATTGTCGTACCATAACCTGATCCCTAAACCGTCCCCGTCCCCTAACCCTAACCCTAACCCTAAACCTAACCCTAACCCTTACCCGAAGCCTTACCCTAACCCATCTCCTAATCCTAACTCGTACACTAACACTAACCCGTACCCCAACAAGTAGGCTCACACTAAACCGTTGTCGTACACTAACCTGTCCCCTAAACCGTCCCCATCCCCTAACCCTAACCCTAAACCTAACACTAATCCTAAACCTTACCCGAAGCCTTACCCTAACCCGTCCCCTAATCCTAACACATACGCTAACACTAACCAGTACCCTAACACGTACGCTCAACCTAAATCGTAGTCGTACCCTAACCTGTCCCCTAAACCGTCCCCATCCCCTAACCCTAACCCTAACCCTAACTCTAACCCTAACCCTTACCCGAAGCCTTACCCTAACCCGTACCCTAATCCTAACCCGTACGCTAACACTAACCCGTACCCTAACACGTACGCTCACCCTAAAGCTTTGTCTTACCCTAAACTGTCCCCTAAACCGTCCCCATCCCCTAACCCTAACCCTAACCCTAACTCTAACACTAACCCTTACCCGAAGCCTTACCCTAACCCGTACCCTAATCCTAACCCGTACGCTAACACTAACCCGTACCTTAAAAACTACGCTCACCCAAAACCGTTGTTGTAACCTAACGTGTCCCCTAAACCGTCCCCGTCCCCTAACACTAACCCTAACCCTAAACCTAACCCTAAATCTAACCCTTACCCGAAGCCTTACTCTAACACATTCCCTAATCCTAAACCGTACGCTAACACTAACCAGTACCCTAACACGTACGCTCACTCTAAACCGTTGTCGTACCCTAACATGTCCCCTAAACCATCCCCGTCCCCTAACACTAACCCTAACCCTAACCCTTACCTGAAGCCTTACACTATCCTGTCCCCTAATCCTAACCCGTCCGCTAAAACTAACCCATACCCTAACACGTACGCTCACGCTAAACAGTTGTCGTACCCTAACCTATCCTCTAAACCGTCCCCGTCCCCTAACCCTAACCCCAACCCTAACCCTAACCCTTACCCGAAGCCTTAACCTAACCCGTCCCCTAAACCTAACCCGTACACTACCACTAACCAGTACCCTAACACGTACGCTTAACCTAAACACTTGTCGTACACTAACCTGTCCCCTAAACTGTCTCCGTCCTCTAACCCTAACCCTAACAATAACCCTTACCCGAAGCCTTACACTAACCGGTCCCCTAATTCTAACCCGTACGCTAACACTAACCTGTACCCTAACACGTACGCTCACCCTAAACCATTGTCATACCATAACCTGTTCCCTAAACCGTCCCCGTCCCCGTCCCCTAACCCTAACTCTAACCCTAAACCTAACCCTTACCCAAAGCCTTAGCCTAACCCGTCCACTAATCCTAACGCGTACGCTAAAACTAACCCATACCCTAACACGTACGCTCACCTTAAACTGTTATCGTACCCTAACCTGTCCCCTAAACCGTCCCCATCCCCTAACCCTAACCCTAACCTTAACCCTAACCCTAACCCTAACCCTTACCCGAAGCCTTACCCTAACCCGTCCCCTAATCCTACTCCGTACGTTAACACTAACCAATACCCTAACACGTATGCTCACCCTAAACCGTAGTTGTAACCTTAGCTGACCCCTAAAACGTCCCCGTCCCCTAACCCTTACCCTAACACTAACCCTAAACCTTACCCGAAGCCTTACCCTAACCCGTCCCCTAATCCTAACCCGTACGCTAACAATAACCCATACCCTAAAACGTACGCTCACCCTAAACCTTTGTCTTACCCTAACCTGTCCCCTAAACCGTCCCCGTCCCCATCCCCATCCCCTAACCCTAACCCAAACCATAGCCCTTACCCTAATCCTTACAATAACCCGTCCCCTAATCGTAACCCGTACGCTAACCGTAACCCGTACCTTAACACGTACGCTCACCCTAAACCGTTGTCATAACCTAACCTGTCCCCTAAACCGTTCCCGTCCTCTAACCCTAACCCTAACCCTAACCCTAACCATAACCCTTACCCGAAGCCTTACCCTAACCCGTCCCCTAATCCTAACCTGTATGCTAACACTAACCCATACCCTAAAACGTACGCTCACCCTAAACCATTGTCGTACCCGAACCTGTCCCCTAAACCGTCCGCGTCCCCTAACCCTAACACTAACCCTAACCCAAACCTTACCCGAAGCCTTACACTAACCCGTCCCCTAATCCTAACCCATACGCTAACACTAACCCGGACCCTAACACGTACGCTCACCCTAAACCTTTGTTGTACCATAACCTGTTCCCTAAACCGTCCCCTTCCCCTAACCCTAACCCTAATCATAGCCCTAACCCTAACCCTAACCCTTACCCGAAGCCTTACCCTAACCCTTCCCCTAATCCTAACTCGTATGCTAACACTAACCCGTACCCTAACACGTAGGCTCACCCTAAACTGTTGTCATACACTAACCTGTCCCCTAAACCATCCCCGTCCGCTAACCCTAACCTTAAACCTAACCCTAACACTAACCCTTACCCAAAGCCTCACCCTAAACCGTCCACTAATCCTAACGCGTACGCTAAAACTAAACCATACCCTAACACGTACGCTCACCTTAAACTGTTATCGTACCCTAACCTGTCCCCTAAACCGTTCCCGTCCCCTAACCCTAACCCCAACCCAAACCCTAACCCTAACCCTTACCCGAAGCCTTACCCTAACCCGTCCCGTAATCCTACTCCGTACGTTAACACTAACCCGTACCCTAACACGTACGCTCACCCAAAACCGTTGTTGTACACGAAACTGTCCCCTAAACAGTCCCCGTCCCCTAACCCTAACCCTAGCCCTAACTCTAACCCTAACCCTTACCAGAGCCTTACACTAACCCGTCCCCTAATCCTAACGCGTACGCTAAAAAAAACCAGTACCCTAACACGTACACTCACCCTAAACCGTTTTCGTACCCTAACCTGTCCCCTAAACCGTCCCCATTCCCTAACCCTAACCCTAACCCTAACTCTAACCCTAACACTTACCCGAAGCCTTACACTAACCCGTCCCCTAATCCTAACCCGTACGCTAACACTAAGCAGTACCCTAAAACGTACGCACACCCTAAACCGTTGTCGTACCCTAACCTGTCCCCTAAACCGTCCCTGTCCCCTAACACTAACCCTAACCCTAACTCTAACCCTAACACTTACCCGAAGCCTTACCCTAACACATGCCCTAATCCTAAACCGTACGCTAACACTAACCCATACCCTAACACGTAGGCTCACCCTAAACCGTTGTTGTACACTAACCTGTCCCCTAAACCATCCCCGTCCCATAACCCTAACCGTACCCCTAACCCTAACCCTAACCCTTACACAAAGCCTTACCCTAACCCGTCCACTAATCCTAACGCGTACACTAAAACTAACCCGTACCCTAACACGTACGCTCACCTCAAACAGTTATCGTACCCTAACCTGTCCCCTAAACCGTCCCCGTCCCCTAACCCTAACCCTAACCATAACCATAACCCTAACCCTAACCCTTACCCGAAGCCTTACCCTAACCCGTCCCCTAATCCTTCTCCGTACGTTACCACTAACCCGTACCCTAACACGTACGCTCACACTAAACAGTTGTTGTACCCTAACCTGTCCCCTAAACCGTCCCCGTCACCTAAACCTAACCCTTATCCTAACCCTTACCCGAAGTCTTAACCTAACCCGTCCCCTAATCCTAACCCGTACACTAACAGTAACCCGTACCCTAACATGTACGCTCACCCTAAACCATTGTTGTACCCTAAACTGTCCCCTAAACCGTCCCCGTTCCCTAACCCTAACCCTAAACCTTACTCGAAACCTTACCCTAACCCGACCCCTAAACCTATCACGTACGCTAACACTAACCCATACCCTAACACGTACGCTCACCCTAAACCATGGTCGTACCCTAACCTGTCCCCTAAACCGTCCCCGTCCCCTAACCATAACCCCAACTCTAACCCTACCACTAACCTGAAGCCTTACCCTAACACGTCCCCTAATACTAACCCATACGCTAAAACTAATCCATACACTAACTTGTACGCTCACCCTAAACTGTTATCATACGCTAACCTGTATCCTAAACCGTCCCCGGCCCGTAACCCTAAACCTAACCCTAACCCTAACCCTAGCCCTTACCCTAAGCCTTACGCTTACCCGTCACCTAATCCTAACCCGTACGCTAACAGTAACCCGTACCCTAACACGTACGCTCACCCTAAACAATTGTCGTAACCTAACCTGTCCCCTAAACCGTTCCCGTCCCGTAACCCTAACCCTAACCCTAACCCTAACAATAACCCTTACCCGAAGCCTTACCCTAACCCGTCCCCTAATCCTAACCTGTATGCTAACACTAACCCGTACCCAAACATGTACACTCACCGTAAAATGTTGTGGTACCCTAACCTGTCCCCTAAACCGTCCCCATCCCCGAACCCTAACCCTAACCCTAACTCTAACCCTAACCCTTACCCGAAGCCTTACCCTAACCCGTCCCCTAATCCTAACACGTACGCTAACACTAACCCGTACCCTAACACGTACGCTCACCCTAAACCTTTGTCTTACCCTAACCTGTCCCCTAAACTGTACCCGTCCCCATCCCCATCCCCTAACTCTGACCCTAATCCTACCCCTAACCCTTACCCAAAGCTTTACCCTAACCCGTCCCCTAATCCTAACGCATACGCTAACACTAACCCGTACCTTAACACGTACGCTCACCGTAAACTGTTGTCGTAACCTAACGTGTCCCCTAAACCGTCCCCATTCCCTAACACTTACCCTAACCCTAACCCTAACCCTAACCCTTACCCGAAGCCTTACCCTAACCCGTCCCCTAATCCTAACCCGTACCCTAAAACTAAGCCATACCCTAACACGTACGCTCACACTAACCCGTTGATGTACCCTAAACTATCCTCTAAACCATCCCCATTCCCTAACCTTAACCCCAACCCTTACCCTAAACCTTACCCGAAGCCTTACCCTAACCCGTGCCCTAAACCTAACTCGTACACTAACACTAACCAGTACCCTAACACGTACGCTTAACCTAAAACCTTGTCGTACACTAACCTCTCCACTAAACTGTCCCCGTCCCCTAACCCTAACCCTAACCCAACCCTAACCCTAAACGTAACACTTACCCGAAGCCTTACCCTAACCCGTCCCTTAATCCTAAACCGTACGCTAACACTAACCCGTACCCTAAGACGTACGCTCACCCTAAAGCGTTGTCATACCCTAACCTGTCCCCTAAACCGTCCCCGTCTCGTAACCCTAACGCTAACCTTAACCCTAACCATAAAACTTACCCGAAGCCTTACACTAACCCTTCGCCTAATTCTAACCCGTACGCTAACACTAACCCATACCCTAACACGTACGCTCACCCTAAACCTTTGTCGTACCCGAACCTGTCCCCTAATCCGTCCCCGTCCCCTAAGCCTAACCCTAACCGTAACCCTAACCCTAACCCTAACCCTTACACGAAGCCTTACCCTAACCCGTCCCCTAATCCTAAACCATAGCCTAACACTAACCCGTACCCTAACACGTACGCACACCCTAAACATTTGTCGTACCCTAACCTGTCCCCTAAACCGTCCCTGTCCCCTAACTGTAACCCTAACCCTAACCCTATCCCTTACCCGAAGCCTTACCCTAACCCTTCCCCTAATCCTAACCCGTACGCTAACACTAACCCGTACCCTAACACGTACGCACACCCTAAACATTTGTCGTACCCTAACCTGTCCCCTAAACCGTCCCTGTCCCCTAACTGTAACCCTAACCCTAACCCTATCCCTTACCCGAAGCCTTACCCTAACCCTTCCCCTAATCCTAACCCGTACGCTAACACTAACCCGTACCCTAACACGTACACTCAGCCTAAACCATTGTCGTACACTAACCTGTCCCCTAAACCGTCCCCGTCCCCTAACACAAACCCTAACCCTAACCCTAACGCTAAACCTTACCCGAAGCCTTACCCTAAACCGTCCCCTAATCCTAACCTGTAGGCTAACACTAACACATACCCTAACACGTACGCTCACCCTAAACCGTTGTCGTACCCTGACCTGTCCCCTAAACCATCCCCGTCCCCTAAACCTAACCCTAACCCTAACACTTACCCGAAGCCTTACACTAACCCGTCCCCTAATCCTAACGCGTACGCTAACACTAACCCGTACCCTAACACGTACGCTCACCCTAAACAGTTGTTGTACTTTAACCTGTCCCCTAAACCGTCCCCGTCCCCTAACCCTAACCCTAACCCTAACACTAAACCTAACCCTTACCCGAAGCCTTACCCTAACTCGTCCCCTAATCCTAACTCATACGCTAACACTAACCCATACCCTAACACTTACGCTCACCCTAAACCATTGTCGTACCCTAACCTGTCCCCTAAACCGTCCCTGTCCCCTATCCCTAACCCTATCCCTAACCCGAACCCTAACACTTACCCGAAGCCTTACCCTAAGCCGTACCCTAATCCTAGCACGTACGCTAACACTAAACCGTACCCTAACACGTACGCTCACCCTAAACCGTTGTCGTAACCTAAGCTGTCCCCTAAACTGTCCCCGTCCCCTAACACTTACCCTAACCCTAACCCTATCTCTAACCCTTAAAAGAAGCCTTACCCTAACCCGTCCCCTAATCCTAACACGTACGCTAACACTAACTCGTACCCTAACACGTACGCTCAACCTAAACCGTTGTCGTACACTAACCTGTCCCCTAAACCGTCCCCGTCCACTAACCCTAATGCTAACCGTAACCCTAACACTTACCCGAAGCCTTACCCTAACCCGTCCACTAATCCGAACCCGTACGCTAACACAAACCCATACCCTAACACGTATGCTCACCCTAAACCGTTGTCGTACCCTAAGCTGTCCAATAAACCGTCCCCGTCCCCTAACCCTAACCGTAACCCTAAACTTTACCCGAAGCCTTACACTAACCCGTCACCTTATCCTAACCCGTACGCTAACACTAACCCGTACCCTAACAGGTACGCTCACCCTAAATCGTTGTCGTACCCTAACCTGTACCCTAAACTGTGCACGCCCCTTAACACTAACCCTGACCCTAAATCTTACCGGTAGTCTTACCCTAACCTGTCCCTTAATCTTAACCCGTACGCTAACACTTACCCATACCCTAACACGTACATGCACCCTAAACCATTGTCGTACCTTAACCTGTCCCCTAAACCGACCCCGTCCCATAACCCTAACCCTAAGCCTAACCCTAATCCTTACCCGAAGCCTTACCCTAACCCGTCCCCTAATCCTAACCCGTACGCTAACACTAAATCATACTCTAACACGTACGCTCACCCTCAACCGTTGTCGTACCCTAACCTGTCCCCTAAACCGTCCCCATCTCCTAACCCTAGGCCTAACCCTGACCCTAACCCTAACCCTTACCGGAAGCCTTAACCTATCCTGTCCCCTAATCCTAAACTGTACGCTTACACTAACCCGTACACTAACACGTACGCTCACCCTAAACCTTTGTCGTACACTAACCTGTCCCCTAAACCGTCACCATCCCCTAACCCTAACCCTAACCCTAACCCTAACCCTAACCCTAAACCTAACCCTTACCCGAAGCCTTACCCTAACCCCTCCCTTAATCCTAACCCGTACGCTAACACTAACCCGTACCCTAACACGAACAATCACCCTAAAACATTGTCGTATCCTAACCTGTCCCCTAAACCGTCCCCAACCCCTAACCCTAACCCTAACCCTAACCCTAACCCTTACCCGAAGCCTTACACTAACCCGTCCCCTAATCCTAACCCGTACGCTAACACTAACCAGTACCCTAACACATACCCCCACCCTAAACCGTTGTCGTACCCTAAACTGTCCCGTAAACCGTCCCCGTCCCTTAACCCTAACCCTAACCCTAACCCTAAACCTAACCCTTAACCGAAGCCTTACCCTAATCTGTTCCCTAATCCTTACCCGTATGCTAACACTAAACCGTACCCTAACACGTACACTCAACCTAAACCATAGTCGTACCCTAACCTGTCCTCTAAACTGTCCCCGACCCCTAACCCTAACACTAACACTTACCCGACGTCTTATCCTAAACCGTCCCCTATACCTAACCCTTACGCTAACACTAACCAGTACCCTAACACGTACGCTCACCCTAAACAGTTGTCGTACCCTAACCTGTCCCCTAAACCGTCCCCATCCCCTAACCCTAACCCTAAACCTAACCCTTACCCGTAGTCTTACCCTAACCCGTCCCCTAATCCTAACCCGTATGCTAAAACTAATCCGTACCCTAACACGTACGCCCAACCTAAACAATTGTCGTACCCTAACTTGTCTCCAAAACCGTCCCCGATCCATAACCCTAACCCTAACCCTAACCCTAACCCTAACCCTTACCCGAAGCCTTACCCTAAGCCGTCCCCAAATCCTAACCCGTACGCTAACACTAAATCGTACCCTAGCATGTACGCTCACCCTAAATCGCTGTTGCACCCTAACCTGTCCTCTAAACTGTCCCTGTCACCTAACCCTAACCCTAACCCAACCCTAACCCTAAACCTAACACTTACGCGAAGCCTTACACTAACCCGTCCCCTAATCCTAACCCGTACGCTAACACTAACCAGTACCCTAAGACGTACGCTCAGCCTAAAGCATTGTCGTACCCTAACCTGTCCCCTAAACCGTCCCCGTCCCCTAACCCTAACGCTAACCTTAAACCTAACCATAAAACTTACCCGAAGCCTTACACTAACCCGTCCCATAATGCTAACTCGTACGATAACACTAACCCATACCCTAACACGTACGCTCACCATAAACCGTTGTCGTACCCAAACCTGTCCCCTAATCCGTCCCCGTCCCCTAACCCTAACGCTAAACCTAACCCTAACCCTAACTCTTACCCAAAGCCTTACACTAACCCGTCCCCTAATCATAAACCGTACGCGAACACTAACCCGTACCCTAACACGTACGCTCACCCTAAACCATTGTCGTACACTAACCTGTCCCCTAAACCGTCCCTATCCCCTAACACTTACCCTAACCCTAACTCTAACCGTAACCCTTACCCGAGACCTTACCCTAACCCGTCCCCTAATCCTAAACCGTACGCTAACACTCACCCGTACCCTAACAGGTACGCTCACCCTAAACTTTTGTCGTACCCTAACCTGTCCCCTAAACCGTCCCCGTCCCCTAACCCTAACCCTAACCCTTACCCGAAGCCTTACCCTAACCCGTCCCCTAATCCTAACCCGTACGCTAACACTAACCCATACCCTAACACGTACGCTCACCCTAAACGGTTGTCGTACCCTAACTTGTCGCCTAAACCTTCCCCGTCCCCTAACCCAAACGCTAACCCTAACCCTAACCCTAACCCTGACCTGAAGCCTTACCATAACCCGTCCCTTAATCCTAACCTGTACGCTAACACTAACCCTTACCCTAACACGTACGCTCACCCTAAACCGTTGTCGTACACTAACCTGTCCCCTAAACCATCCCCGTCCCCTAAAACTAACCCTAACCCTAACCCTAACCCTAGCCCTTACCCTAAGCCTTACGCTATCCCGTCCCCTAATCCTAAACAGTACACTAACAGTAACCCGTACCCTAACACGTACGCTCACCCTAAACTGTTGTCATAACCTAACCTGTCCCCTAAAAGATTCCCGTCCCCTAACACTAACCCTAACCCTAACCCTAACCATAACCCTTACCCGAAGCCTTACCCTAACGCGTGCCCTAATTCCAACCTGTATGCTAACACTAACCCGTACCCTAACACGTACGCTCACCCTTAACCATTGTCGTACGCTAACTTGTCCCCTAAACAGTCCGCGTCCCCTTACCATAACCCTAACCCTAACACTTACCCGAAGCCTTATCCTAACCCATCCCCTAATCCTAACTCGTACGCTAACACTAACACGTACCCTAAAACGTAGGCTCACCCTAAACCATTGTCGTGCACTAACCTGTCCCCTAAACCATTCTCGTCCCCTAACCCTAACCCTAAAACTAACCCTAACCCTAACCCTTACCCAAAGCCTTACCCTAACCCGTCCACTAATCCTAACGCGTACGCTAAAACTAACCCATACCCTAACACGTACACTCACCTTAAACTGTTATCGTACCCTAACCTGTCCGTTAAACCGTCCCCATCCCCTAACCCAACCCGAACCCTAACCCTAACCCTAACCCTAACCCTTACCCGAGCCTTACACTAACCCGTCCCCTAATCCTACTCCGTACGTTAACACTAACCCATAACCTAACACATACGCTCACCCTAAACCGTTGTTGTACCCTAAACTGTCCCCTAAACCGTCCCCGTCCCCTAACCCTAACCCTAACCCTAACCCTTACCCGAAGCCTTACACTAACCCTTCCCCTAATCCTAACGTGTACGCTAACACTATCCAGTACCCTAACACGTACGCTCACCCTAAACCGTTGTCATACCCTAACCTGTCCCCTAAACCGTCCCCATCCCCTAAACCTAACCCTAACCCTAATTCTAACCCTAACCCTTAACCGAAGCCTTACCCTAACCCGTTCTCTAATCCTAAACCGTACGCTAACACTAACCAGTACCCTAATACATACGCTCACCCTAAACCTTTGTCTTACCCTAACCTGTTCCCTAAACCGTCCCTGTCCCCATCCCCATACCCTAACCCTAACCCTTACCCAAAGCCTTACCCTAACCCGTCCCATAATCCTAACCCTTTCGTTAACACTAACCCATACCTTAACACGTACGCTCACCCTAAACAATTGTCGTAAACTACCGTGTCCACTAAACCGTCCCCGTCCCCTAACACTAACCCTAACCCTAACCCTAATCCTAACCCTTACCCGAAGCCTTACCCTAACACATTCCCTAATCCTAAACCGTACGCTAACACTAACCCGTACCCTAACACGTACGCTCACCCTAAACCGTTGTCGTACCCTAACCTATCCTCTAAACCGTCCCCGTCCCCTAACCCTAACCCCAACCCTAACCCTAACCCTTACCCGCAGCCTTACCCTAACCCGTGCCCTAAACCTAAGCCGTACACTAACACTAACCAGTACCCTAACACGTACGCTTAACCTAAACCCTTGTCGTACACTAACCTGTCCCCTAAACTGTCCCTGTCCTCTAACCCTAACCCTAACCCTAACCCTAACCCTAGCCCTTACCCTAAGCCTTACGCTAACCCGTCTCCTAATCCTAAACCGTACGCTAACAGTAACCCTTACCCTAACACGTACGATAACCCTAAACCGTTGTCATAACCTAACCTGTCCCCTAAACCGTTCCCGTCCCCTAACCCTAACCCTAACACTAACTCTAACCCTAACCCTTACCCGAAGCCTTACACTAAGCCGTCCCCTAATCCTAACCCGTACGCTAACACTAACCCGTGCCCTAACACGTACGCTCACCCTAAACCTTTGTCTTACCCTAACCTGTCCCCTAAACCGTCCCCGTCCCCGTCCCCATCCCCTAACCCTAACCCTAAACCTATCCCTAACCCTTACCCAAAGCCTTACCCTAACCCGTCCCCTAATCCTAACCCGTACGCTAATACTAACCCATACCTTTACACGTACGCTCACCCTAAACCGTTGTCATAACCTAACGTGTCCCCTAAACCGTCCCCTACCCCTAACCCTAACCCTAACCCTAACCCTCACCCTAACCCTAACCCTTACCCGAAGCCTTACCCTAACCCGTCCCCTAATCCTAACCCGAACGCTAAAAGTAACCCATACCCTAACACGTACGCTCACCCTAAACTGTTTTCGTACCCTAACCTATCCTCTAAACCGTCCCCATCCCCTAACCCTAACCCTAACCCTTACCCGAAGCCTTACACTAACCCGTGCCCTAAACCTAATCCGTACACTAACACTAACCATTACCCTACCACGTTCGCTTAACCTAAACCCTTGTCGTACACTAACCTCTCCCCTAAACTGTCCCCATCCCCTAAACCTAACCCTAACCCTAACCCTAACCGTAGCCCTTGCCCTAAGCCTTACGCTTACCCGTCACCTAATCCTAACCCGTACGCTAACACTAACACGTACCCTAACACGTACGCTCAACCTATACCATTGTCGTACCCTAACCTGTCGACTAAACCGTCCCCGTCCCCTAACCCTAACCCTAACCCTAACCCTAACCCTTACCCGAAACCTTATCCTTACCCGTCCCCTAATCCTAACCTGTAAGCTAACACTAACCCGTACCCTAACACGTACACTCACCCTAAACCGATGTTGTACCCTAACCGGTCCCCTAAACCGTCCCCGTCCCCTAACCCTAACCCTAACCCTAACCCTAACCCTAACCCTTACCTGAAGCCTTACCCTAACCCATCCCCTAAACCTAACTCGTACGCTAACACTAACCCATACCCTAACACGTAGGCTCACCCTAAACTGTTCTCGTACACTAACCTGTCCCCTAAACCATCCCCATCCCCTAACCCTAACCCTAACCCTAACCCTTACCCAAAGCCTTACCCTAACCCGTCCCCTAATCCTAACCCGTACGCTAAAACAAACCCATACCCTAACACGTACGCTCACCCTAAACCATTGTCGTACCCTAACCTATCCTCTAAACCATCCCCGTCCCCTAACCCTAACCCCAACCCTAATCCTAACCCTTACCCGCAGCCGTACCCTAACCTGTGCCCTAAACCTAACCTGTACACTAACACTAACCAGTACCCTAACATGTACGCTTAACCTAAACCCTTGTCGTACACTAACCTGTCCCCTAAACTGTCCCAATCCTCGAACTCTTACCCTAACCCTAACCCTAACCCTAGCCCTTACCCTAAGCCTTACGCTAACCCGTCCCCCAATCCTAACCCGTACGCTAACAGTAACCAGTACCATAACACGTACGCTCACCCTAAAGAGTTGTCGAAACCTAACCGGTCCCCTAAACCTTCCCCGTCCCCTAACCCTAACCCTAACCCTGACCCTAACCCTAAACCTACCCGAAGCCTTACCCCAACCCGTCCCCTAATCCTAACCCGTACGCTAACACTAACCCTTACCCTAACACGTACGCTCACCCTAAACTGTTGTCGTACCCTAACCTGTCGCCTAAACCGTCCCCATCCCCTAACCCTAACCCTAACCCTAACCCTAACCCTTACCCGAAGCCTTACCCTAACCCGTCCCCTAATCCTTCTCCGTACGTTACCACTAACCCGTACCCTAACACGTACGCTCACACTAAACAGTTGTTGTACCCTAAACTGTCCCCTAAACTGTCCCCATCCCCTAACCCTAACCCTAACACTAACTCTAAACCTTACCCGAAGCCTTACCCTAACCCGTCCCCTAATCCTAACCCGTACGCCAACACTAACCCGTACCCTAACACGTATGCTAACCCTAAACCGTTGTCGTACCATAACCTATCCTCTAAACCGTCCCCATCCCCTAACCCTAACCTCAACCCTAACCCTAACCCTTACCCGCAGCCGTACACTAACCCGTGCCCTAAACCTAACCCGTACACTAACACTAATCAGTACCCTAACACGTACGCTTAACCTAAACCCTTGTCGTACACTAACTTGTTCCCTAAACTATCCCTGTCCTCTAACCCTTACCCTAACCCTAACCCTCACCCTAGCCCTTACCCTAAGCCTTACGCTAACCCGTCCCCTAATCCTAAACCGTACGCTAACCATAAACCGTACCCTAACACGAACACACACCCGAAACCGTTGTCATAACCTAACCTGTCCCCTAAACCGTTCCCCTCCCCTAACCCTAACCCTAATCCTAACCATAACCATAACCCTTACCCGAAGCCTTACCCTAACCCGTCCCCTAATTCTAACCTGTATGCTAACACTAACCCGTACCCTAACACGTACGCTCACCCTAAAACATTGTCGTACCCTAACCTGTCCCCTAAACCATCCGTGTCCCCTAACCCTAAACCTAACCCTAACCCTAACCCTTACCCGAAGCCTTACCCTAACCCTTCCCATAATCCTAAACCGTACGCTAACACTAACCCGTGCCCTAACACGTACGCTCACCGTATACCGTTGTCGTACACTAACCTGTCCCCTAAACAGTCCCCGTTCCCTAACCTTAATCCTAACCCTAACCCTAACCATAACCCTTACCCGAAGCCTTACCCTACCCCGTCCCCTAATCCTAAACCATACGCTTACACTAACCCATACCCTAACACGTACGCTCACCCTAAACATTTGTCGTACCCTAACCTGTCCCCTAAACCCTCCCTGTCCTCTAACCCTAAACATAACCCTAACACTTACCCGAAGCCTTATCCTAACCCGTCCCCAAATCCTAACCCGTACGCTAACACTAACCTGTGCCCTAACATGTACGTTCACCCTAAACCATTTTCGTACCCTAACCTGTCCCCTAAACCCTCCCCGTCCCCGTCTCCTAACCTTAACCTTAAACCTAACCCTAACACTTACCCGAAGACTTACACTAACCCGTCCCCTAATCCTAACCTTTACGCTAACACTAAACCTTACCCTAACACGTACGCTCACCCTAAACCGTTGTCGTACCCTAACCTATCCTCTAAACCGTCCCCGTCCCCTAACACTAACCCTAAACCTAACTCAAACCCTAACCCTTACCCGAAGCCTTACCCTAACACATTCCCTAATCCTAACCCGTACGCTAACACTAACCAGTACCCTAACACGTACGCTCACCCTAAACCCTTGTCGTACACTAACCTGTCCCCTAAACTGTCCCCGTCCTCTAACCCTAACCCTAGCCCTAAACCTAATCCTAGCCCTTACCCTAAGCCATACGCTAACCCGTCCCCTAATCCTAACCCTTACGCTAACAGTAACCCGTAACCTAACACGTACGCTCACCCTAAACCGTTGTCATAACCTAACCTGTCCCCTAAACCGTTCCCGTCCCCTAACCCTAACCCTAATCCAAACCCTAACCATAACCCTTACCCGAAGCCTTACCCTAAACCTTCCCCTAATCCTAACTCGTACGCTAACACTAACCCATACCCTAACATGTAGGCTTAGCCTAAAACGTTGTCATACACTAACCTGTCCCCTAAACCATCCCCGTCCCCTAACCCTAACCCTAACCCTAAACCTAACCATAACCCTTACACAAAGCCTTACCCTAACCCGTCCACTAATCCTAACGCATTTGCTAAAACTAACCCATTCCCTAACACGTACGCTCACCTTAAACTGTTATCGTACCCTAACCTGTCCCCTAAACCGTCCCCGTCCCCTAACCCTAACCCTAACCCTAACCATAACCCTAACCCTAACCCTTACCCGAAGCCTTACCCTAACCCGTTCCCTAATCCTACTCCGTACGTTAACACTAACCCATACCCTAACACGTACGCTCACCCTAAACAGTTGTTGTACCCTAAACTGTCCCATAAACCGTCCCCGTCCCCTAACACTAACCCTAACCCTAACTCTAACCCTAACCCTTTCCCGAAGCCTTACCCTAACACATTCCCTAAACCTAACCCGTACACTAACACTAACCAGTACCCTAACATGTACGCTTAACCTAAACCCTTGTCGTACACTAACCTGTCCCCTAAACTGTCCCCGTCCTCTAACCCTAACCCTAGCCCTAAACCTAATCCTAGCTCTTACCCTAAGCCTTACGCTAAACCGTCCCCTAATCCAAACCCTTACGCTAACAGTAACCCGTACCCTAACACGTACGCTCACCCTCAACAGTTGTTGTACCCTAAACTGTCCCCTAAACCGTCCACGTCCCCTAACACTAACCCGAACACTAACACTAAACCTTACCCGAAGCCTTACCCTAACCCGTCCCCTAATCCTAACCCGTACGCTAACAATAACACGTACCCTAACACGTACGCTCACACTAAACCATTGTCGTACCCTAACCTGTCCTCTAAACCGTCCCCATCCCCTAACCCTAACCCTAACCCTAAACCTAACCCTTACCCGAAGCCTTACCCTAACCCGTCCCCTATTCCTAATGCGTACGCTAACACTAACCAGTACCCTAATACGTACGCTCACCCTAAACCGTTGTCGTACCCTAACCTGTCCCCTAAACCATCCCCATCCCCTAACCCTAACCCTAACCCTAACTCTAACCCTAACTCTTACCCGAAGCCTTAAACTAACCCGTCCCCTAATCCTAACCCGTACGCTAACACTAACCCATACCCTAACACGTACGCTCACCCTAAACCTTTGTCTTCCCTTAACCTGTCCCCTAAACCGTCCCAGTCCCCGTCCTCATCCCCTAACCCTAACCCTAACCCTACCCCTAACCCTTACCCAAAGCCTTACCCTAACCCGTCCCCTAATCCTAACCTGTACGCAAACACTAACCCGTACCTTAACACGTACGCTCACCCTAAACAGTTGTCGTAAACTAGCGTGTCCCCTAAACCGTCCCCGTCCCCTAACACTAACCCTAACCCTAACCCTAACCCTAACCCTTACCCGAAGCCTTACCCTAACCCATCCCCTAATCCTGAATCGTACGTTAACACTAACCCATACCCTAACACGTAGGCTCACCCTAAACCGTTGTCGTACACTAACCTGTCCCCTAAACCATCCCCGTCCCCTAACCCTAACGCTAAACATAAACCTAACCCTAACCCTAATCCTTACCCGAAGCATTACACTAACCCGTCCCCTAATCCTACTCCGTACGTTAACACTAACCCGTACCCTAACACGTACACTCACCCTAAACCGTTGTTGTACCCTAAACTGTCCCCTAAACCGTCCCCGTCCCCTAACCCTAACCCTAACACTAACCCTAAACCTTACTCGAAGGCTTACCCTAACCCGTCCCCTAATCCTAAACCGTACGCTAACAATAACCCATACCCTAACACGTACGCTCACACTAAACCGTTGTCGTACCCTAACCTGTCCCCTAAACCGTCCCCATCCCCTAACCCTAAACCTAACCCTAACCCTAACCCTTACCCGAAGCCTTACCCTAACCCGTCTCCTAGTCCTAACCCGTACGCTAACACTAACCTGTACACTAACCCGTACGCTCACACTAAACCGTTGTCGTACCATAACCTGTCCCCTAAACTGTCGCCGTCTCCTAAACCTAACCCTAACACTAACACTAACCTTAACCCTAACCCTTACCAGAAGCTTTACCCTAACCCGTCTACTAATCCTAGCCCGTACGCTAACACTAAAACATAACCTAACACGTACGCTCACCCTAAACCTTTGTCTTCCCTTAACCTGTCCCCTAAACCGTCCCAGTCCCCGTCCTCATCCCCTAACCCTAACCCTAACCCTACCCCTAACCCTTACCCAAAGCCTTACCCTAACCCGTCCCCTAATCCTAACCTGTACGCAAACACTAACCCGTACCTTAACACGTATGCTCACCCTAAACAGTTGTCGTAAACTAGCGTGTCCCCTAAACCGTCCCCGTCCCCTAACACTAACCCTAAACCTAACCCTAACCCTAACCCTTACCCGAAGCCTTACCCTAACCCATCCCCTAATCCTAAATCGTACGTTAACACTAACCCATACCCTAACACGTAGGCTCACCCTAAACCGTTGTCGTACACTAACCTGTCCCCTAAACCATCCCCGTCCCCTAACCCTAACGCTAAACATAAACCTAACCCTAACCCTAATCCTTACCCGAAGCATTACACTAACCCGTCCCCTAATCCTACTCCGTACGTTAACACTAACACGTACCCTAACACGTACACTCACCCTAAACCGTTGTTGTACCCTAAACTGTCCCCTAAACCGTCCCCGTCCCCTAACCCTAACCCTAACACTAACCCTAAACCTTACTCGAAGGCTTACCCTAACCCGTCCCCTAATCCTAAACCGTACGCTAACAATAACCCGTACCCTAACACGTACGCTCACACTAAACCGTTGTCGTACCCTAACCTGTCCCCTAAACCGTCCCCATCCCCTAACCCTAAACCTAACCCTAACCCTAACCCTTACCCGAAGCCTTACCCTAACCCGTCTCCTAGTCCTAACCCGTACGCTAACACTAACCTGTACACTAACCCGTACGCTCACACTAAACCGTTGTCGTACCATAACCTGTCCCCTAAACTGTCGCCGTCTCCTAAACCTAACCCTAACACTAACACTAACCTTAACCCTAACCCTTACCAGAAGCTTTACCCTAACCCGTCTCCTAATCCTAGCCCGTACGCTAACACTAAAACATAACCTAACACGTACGCTCACCCTAAACCATTGTCGTACCAGAACCTGTCACCTAAACGGTCCCCGTCCCCGTCCCCTACCCCTAAACCTAACCCTAACCCTAAATCTTACCCGAAGCCTTACCCTAACCCGTCCCCTAATCCTAACCCGTACGCTAACATTAAACCGTACCCTAACACGTACGCTCAACCTAAACCGTTGTCGTACCCTAACCTGTCCCCTAAACCGTCCCCGTCCCCTAAACCTAACCCTAACCCTAACCCTAACCCGAACCCTTACCCTAAGCCTTACCCTAAACCGTCACCTAATCCTAAACTGTAGGCTAACACTAACCCGTACCCTAACACATACGTTCGCACTAAACTAATCTCGTACACTAACCTGTCCCCTAAACCGTCCCCATCCCCTAAACCTAACCCTAACCCAAACCCTTACCCTAAGCCTTACCTTAACCCATCCCCTAATCCTAACCTGTACACTAACACTAACCTGTACCCTAATACGTACGCCCACCCTCAAACGTTGTCATACACTAAACTGTCCCCTAAACCGTCCCCGTCCCCTAACCCTAACCCTAACCTTAACCCTAACTCTCAACCTTACCTGAAGCCTTAACCTAACACGTCCCCTAATCGTAACCCGTACGCTAAAACTAACCTGTACGCTAACACGTACGCTCACCCTAAACCGTTGTGGTACCCTAACCTGTCCCCTAAACCGTCCATATCCACTAAACCTAACCCTAACCCTAACCCTTACCCGAAGCCCTAACCTGACCCGTCCCCTAATCCTAACCCATACGATAACACTAACACTTACCCTAACACGTACGCTCACTCTAAACAGTTGTCGTACCCTAAGTTGTCCTCTAAACCGTCCCCATCCCCTAACCCTAACCCTAACCCTAACCCTAACTCTTACCCAAAGCCTTACCCTAACACGTCCCCTAATCCTAACCCATACGCTAACACTGACCCATACTCTAACACGTACGCTCACCCTAAACCGTTGTCGTACACTAAGCTGTCCCCTAAACCGTCCCAGTACACTAACGCTAACCCTAACCCTAACCCTAACACAAATACTTAACCGCAACCTTATCCTAACCCGTCCCCTAATCCTAACCCGTATGCTAACACTAACCGGTACCCTAACACATGCTCTCACCCTAAACCGTAGTCTTATCCTAACCTGTCCCCTAAACCGTCCCCGTCCCCTAAACCTAACCCTAACCCTAACCCTAACCCTAACCCTTACCCGAAGCCTTACCCTAACCCGGCCCTAATCCTAACCCGTACGCTAACACTAACACGTACCCTAACACGTACGCTCACCCTAAACTGTTGTCGTACCCTAACCTGTTCCCTAAACAGTTTCCGTCCCCTAACCCTAACTCTAACTCTAACCCTAACCCTAAACCTTACCCAAAGCCTTACCCTAACCCGTCCCCTAATCCTAACCCGTACGCTAACACTAAACCGTACTTTAAAACGTACACTCACCCTAAACATTTTTCGTACCCTAACCTGTCCCCTAAAGCGTCCCTGTCCCCTAACCCTAACCCTAACCCTAACCCTTACCCGAAGCCTTACTCTAACCCGTCCCCTAATCCTAACCCGTACGCTAACACTAACCCATACCCTAACACGTACGCTCACCCTAAACAGTTTTCGTACCGTAACGTTTCCCCTAGACCGTCGCTGTCCCCTAAACCTAACCCTAACCCTAACCCTAACCCTAAACCTTACCCGAAGCCTTACCCTAACCAGTCCCCTAATCACAACCCGTTCCCTAACACTAACCCGTACTTTAACACGTACGCTCACCCTAAAACATTGTCGTAACCTAAACTGTCCCCTAAACCGTCCCCGTCCCCTAATCCTAATCCTACCCCTAAACCTTACCCGAAGCCTTACCCTAACCCGTCCCGTAATCCTAACCCGTACACTAACACTAACCCATACCCTAACACGTACACTCACCCTAAACCGTTGTCGTACCCTAACCTGTCCCCTAAACCGTCCCCGTCCCCTAACCCTAACCCTAACCCTAAACCTAACCCTTACCCGAAGCATTACCCTAACCCTTCCCCTAATCCTAAACCGTACACTAACACTAACACGTACCCTAACACGTACGCTCACCCTAAACCGTTGTCGTACCCTAACCTGTCCCCTAAACCGTCCCCGTCCTTGTCCCCTAACCCTCACCATAACCCTAACACTTACCCGAAGCCTTACCCTAACCCGTCCCCTAATCCTAACCCGTACGCTAACACTAACACGTACCCTAACACATTCGCTCAACCTAAACCGTTGTCGTACCCTAAACTCTCCCCTAAACCGTCCCCGTCCTCTAACCCTAAACCTAACCCTAACCCTAACGCTAACCCTAACCCTTACCCGAAGCCTTACCCTAACCCGTCTCCTAATCCTAACCCATACGCTAACACTAACCTATACCCTTACACGTATGCTCACCCTAAACCATTGACGTACCGTAAACAGTCCCCTAAACCGTCCCCGTCTCCTTACCCTAACCCTAAACCTAACCCTAACCGTAACCCTTACCCGAAGCCTTACACTAACCCGTCCCCTAATCCTAACCCGTAGGCTAACACTAACCCGTACCTTAACACGTACGCTCACCCTAAACTGTTGTCGTACACTAACCTGTCCCCTAAACCGTCCCCGTCCCCGTCCCCTAAACCTAACCCTAAACCTAACCCTAACCCTTACCCGAAGCCTTAACCTAACCCGTCCCCTAATCTTAACCCGTACGCTAACACTAAACCGTAACCTAACACGTATGCTCACACTACACCGTTGGCGTATCCTAACCTGTCCCCTAAACAGTCCCAGTCCCCTAACCCTAACCCTAACCCTAACACTTACCCGAAGCCTTACCCTAACCCGTCCCATAATCCTAACATGTACGCTAACACTAAACCTTACCCTAACACTTACGCTCACCTTAAACCGTTGTCGTACCCTCACCTGTCCCCTAAAGCGTCTCCGTCCCCTAACCCTAACCCTAACACTAACCCTTACCCCAAGCCTTACCCTAACCCGTACGCTAACACTAACCCGTACCCTAACACGTACAATCACCCTAAAGAGTTGTCGTACCCTAAACTGTCCCCTAACTGTCCCCGTCCCCTAACACTTAA
Source organism: Phocoena phocoena (assembly GCF_963924675.1). Lineage (NCBI taxonomy): Eukaryota > Metazoa > Chordata > Mammalia > Artiodactyla > Phocoenidae > Phocoena > Phocoena phocoena. The sequence goes on along the minus strand of NW_027077358.1, from coordinate 408,764 downwards.
CCTAACCCTAACCCTTACCCGAAGCCTTACCCTAACCCGTCCCCTAATCCTAACCCATACGCTAACACTACAACGTACCCTAAAACGTATGCTCACCCTAAACCGTTGTCGTACCCTAACCTGTTCCCTAAACCTTCCCCGTCCCCTAACCCTAACCCTAACCCTAACCCTAAACCTTACCCGAAGCCTTACCCTAACCCGGCCCTAATCCTAACCCGTACGCTAAAACTAACCCGTACCCTAACACGTACGCTCACCCTAAAAGGTTGTCGTACCCTAACCTGTCCCCTAAACCGTCCCCGTCCCCTAACCCTAAACCTAACCCTTACCCAAAGCCTTACCTTAAGCCGTCCCCTAATCCTAACCCGTACGCTAACACTAACACGAACCCTAACACGTACGCTCAACCTAAAACATTTCCGTACACTAACTTGTTCCCTAAACCATCCCCGTCCCCTAACCCTAACCCTAACACTAACCCTAACCCTAAACCTAACACTTACCCGAAGCCTTACACTAACCCATCCCCTAATCCTAATCCGTACGTTAACACTAATCCGTACCCTAACAAGTAGAATCACCCTAAACCGTTGTCGTACTCTAACCTGTCCCCTAGACCGTCCCCATCCACTAACCCTAACCCTAACCCTAAAATTTACGCGAAGCCTTACCCTAACGCGTCCCCTAATCCTACCCCGTACCCTAACACTAACACGTACCATAACACGTACGCTCACCCTAAACCATTATCGTACCCTAAACTGTCAACTAAACCTTCCCCGTCCCCTAACATGTACGCTCACCCTAAACCGTTGTCGTACCCTAACCTGTACCCTAAATCGTCGCCATCCCCTAACCCTAACCCTAACTGTAAACCTAACCCTAACCCTTACCCGAAGCCTAACCCTAACCCGTCCTCTAATCCTCACCCATACGCTAACACTAACCCGTACCCTAACACGTACGCTCACTCTAAACCGTTGTCCTACCCTAACCTGTCCCCTAAACCATACCCGTCCCCTAAGCCTAACCCTAACCCTTCCCCGAAGCCTTACCCTAAACCGTCCCCTAATCCTAACCCGTACGCTAATACTAACCCATACCCTAATACATACGCTCACCCTAAACTGTTGTCGTAACCTAACCTGTCCCCTAAACCGTCCCCGTCCCCTAACCCTAATCCTAACCCTAACCCTAAACGTTATCCGAAGCCTTAGCCTAACCCGTCCCCTAATCCTAACCCGTACGCTAACACTAAAGCTTACCCTAACACATACGCTCACGCTAAACCGTGGTCGTACACTAACCTGTCCCCCAAACCGTCCCCGTCCCCTACCCCTAACCCTAACCCTACCCTACCCTAACACTTACCCGAAGCCTTACACTAAACCGTCCCCTAATCCTACCCCGTACGCTAACACTAAACCGTACCCTAACACGTACGCTCACCCTAAACCGTTGTCGTACCCTAACCTGTCACCTAAACCATCCCCGTCCCCTAACCCTAACCCTAACCCTAACACTTACCCGAAGCCTTACACTAACCGGTCCCCTAAACCTAAACCTTACGCTAACACTAAATCATACCCTAACACGTACGCACACCCTACACAGTTGTCGTACCCTAACCTGTCCCCTAAACCATCCCCGTCCCCTAACCCTAACCCTAACCCTAAACCTAACCCTAACCCTAAACCGTTGTCTTACTCTAACCTGTCCCCTAAACCGTCCCCGTCCCCTAAACCTAACCCTAACCCTAACCCTAACCCTAAACCTTACCCGAAGCCTTACCCTAACCCGTCCCCTAATCCTACTCCGTACGTTAACACTAACCCGTACCCTAACACATACGCTCACCCTAAACAGTTGTTGTACCCTAAATTGTCCCCTAAACCGTCCCCGTCCCCTAACCCTAACCCTAACACTAACCCTAAACCTTACCCGAAGCCTTACCCTAACCCGTCCCCTAATCCTAACCCGTACGCTAACAATAACCCGTACCCTAACACGTACGCTCACACTAAACCATTGTCGTACCCTAACCTGTCCCCTAAACCGTCCCCGTCCCGTAACCCTAACCCTAACGCTAATCCTATCCCTTACCCGAAGCCTTACACTAACCCGTGCCCTAATCTTAACGCGTACGCTAACACTAACCAGTACCCTAACACGTACGCTCACCCTAAACCGTTGTCGTACCCTAACCTGTCCCCTAAAACGTCCCCATCCCCTAACCCTAACCCTAGCCCTAACTCTAACCCTATCCCTTACCCGAAGCCTTAACCAAACCCGTCCCCTAATCCTAACGCCTATGCTAACATTAACCAGTACCCTAAAACGTACCCTCACCCTAAACCGTTGTCGTACCCTAACCTTTCCCCTAAACCGTCCCCATCCCCTAACCCTACCCCTAACTCTAACCCTAACCCTTACCCGAAGCCTTACCCTAACCCGTCCCCTAATCCTAACCCGTACGCTAACACTAACCCGTACCCTAACACGTACGCTCCCCCTAAACATTAGTCTTACCCTAACCTGTCCCCTAAACCGTCCCCGTCCCCGTCCCCATCCCCTAACCCTAACCCTAACCCTACCCCTAACCCTTACCCAAAGCCTTACCCTAACCCGTCCCCTAATCCTAACCCGTACGCTAACACTAACCCGTACCTTAACACGTACGCTCACCCTCAACCGTTGTCGTACCCTAACCTGTCCCCTAAACTGTCCCCATCCCCTAACCCTACCCCTAACACTAACACTAACCCTAACACTAACCCTAAGCCTAACCCTAAACCTTACCCGAAGCCTTACCCTAACACATTCCCTAATCCTAACCTGTACGGTAACACTAACCAGTACCCTAACACGTACGCTCACCCTAAACCATTGTCGTACCCTAACATGTCCCCTAAACCGTCCCCGTCCCCTAACCCTAACCCAAACCCTAACCCTTACCCGAAGCCTTACACTAACCCGTCCCCTAATCCTAACCCGTACGCTAAAACTAACCCATACCCTAACACGTATGCTCACCCTAAACCGTTGTCGTATCCTAACCTATCCTCTAAACCGTCCCCGTCCCCTAACCCTAACCCCAACCCTAACCCTAACCCTTACCCGCAGCCATACCCTAACCCGTGCCACAAACCTAACCCGTACACAAACACTAACCAGTACCCTAACACGTACGCTTAACCTAAACCCTTGTCATACACTAACCTGTCCCCTAAACTGTCCCCGTCCTCTAACCCTTACCCTAACCCTAACCCTCACCCTAGCCCTTACCCTAAGCCTTACGCTAACCCGTCCCCTAATCCTAACCCGTACGCTAACAGTAACCTGTACCATAACACGTACGCTCACCCTAAACCGTTGTCATAACCTAACCTGTCCCCTAAACCGTTCCCATCCCCTAACCCTAACCCTAACCCTAACCATAACCATAACCCTTACCCGAAACCTTACCCTAACCCGTCCCCTAATTCTAACCTGTATGCTAACACTAACCCGTACCCAAACACGTACGCTCACCCTAAACCATTGTCGTACCCTAACCTGTCCCCTAAACCGTCAACGTCCCCTAACCCTAACCCTAACCCTAACCCTTACCCAAAGCCTTACACGAACCCGTCCCCTAATCCTAACCCGTACGCTAACACTAAACCTTTCCCTAATATGTACGCTCACCCTAAAGAGTTGTCGAACCCTAACCGGTTCCCTAAACCGTCCCCATCCCCTAACCCTAACCCTAACCCTGACACTAACCCTAACCCTTACCGGAAGCCTTACCCTAACCCGTCCCCTAATCCTAACACGTACGCTAACAATAAGCCATACCCTAACACGAACGCTCACCCTAAACTGTTCTCGTACCCTAACCTGTCCCCTAAACCGTCCCGGTCCCCGAACCCTAACCCTAACCGTAACCCTAAACCTAACCCTTACCCGAAGCCTTACGCTAACCCGTCCCCTAATCCTAATCCGTACTCTAACACTAACATGTACCCTAACATGTACGCTCACCCTCAACCATTGTCGTACCCTAACCTGTCCCCTAAACCGTCCCCATCCCCTAACCCTAACCCTAACACTAACACTAATCGTTACCCGAAACCTTACCCTAACCTGTCACCTAATCCTAACCCGTATGCTAACACTTACACGCACCCTAACACGTACGCTTAACCTAAACCTTTGTCGTACCTAACCTGTCCCCTAAAACGTCCCCGTCACCTAACACTAACCTTAACCTTAACACTAACCCTAACACTTACCCGAAGCCTTACCCTAACCTGTCCCCTAATCCTAACCCGTACGCTAACACTAACCCATACCCTAACACGTACGTTCACCCTAAAACATTGTCGTACCCTAACCTGTCCCCTAAACCGTCCACGTCCCCTAACACTAACCCTAACCCTAACACTAACCCTTACCAAAAGCCTTACCCCAACCCGTCCCCTAATCTTAACCCGTACGCTAACACTAACCCGTACCTTAACACGAAAGCTCACCCTAAACCGTTGTCGTAACCTAACGTGTCCCCTAAACCATCCCCGTCCCCTAACACTAACCCTAACCCTAACTCTAACCCTAACCCTTATACGAAGCCTTACCCTAACACATTCCCTAATCCTAACCCGTACGCTAACACTAACGCGTACCCTAACACGTACGCTCACCCTCAACCGTTGTCATACCCTAACATGTCCCCTAAACTGTCCCCGTCCCCTAACCATAACCCTAAACCTAAACCTAACCCTAACCTTTACCCGAAGCCTTACCCTAACCCGTCCCCTAAACCTAACACGTACGCTAACACTAACCCGTACCCTAACACGTAAGCTCACCCTAAACCGTTGTCATACACTAACCTGTCCCCTAAACCATCCCCGTCCCCTAACCTTAACCGAACCCTAACCCTAACCCTTACCCAAAGCCTTACCCTAACCCGTCCACTAATCCTAACACGTACGCTATAATTAACCTATACCCTAACACGTACGCTCACCTTAAACTGTTATCGTACACTAACCTGTCCCCTAAACCGTACCCGTCCCCTAACCCTAACCCTAACCCTTACCCGAAGCCTTACACTAACCCGTCCCCTAATCCTACTCCGTACGTTAACACTAACCCGTACCCTAACACGTACGCTCACCGTAAACCGTTGTTGTACCCTAAACTGTCCCCTAAACACTCCCCGTCCCCTAACCCTAACCCTAACACTAAACCTAAACCTTACCCGAAGCCTTCCCCTAACACGTCCCCTAATCCTAACGCGTACGCTAACACTAACCAGTACCCTAACACTTACGCTCACCCTAAACCGTTGTCGTACCCTAACCTGTCCCCTAAACCATCCACATCCTCTAACCCTAACCCTAACCCTAACTCTAACCCTAACCCTTACCCGAAGCCTTACCATAACCCGTCCCATAATCCTAACCCGTACGCTAACACTAACCCGTACCCTAACACGTAGGCTCAACCTAAACCTTTGTCTTACCCTAACCTGTCCCCTAAACCGTCCCCGTCCCTGTCCCCATCCCCTAACCCTAACCCTAACCCTACCCCTAACCCTTACCCAAAGCCTTACCCTAACACGTCCCCTAATCCTATCCCGTACGCTAACACTAACCCGTACCTTAACACGTATGCTCACCATAAAACGTTGTCATAACGTAACGTGTCCACTAAACCGTCCCCGTACCCTAACACTAACCCTAACCCTAACCCTAAACATAACCCTTACCCGAAGCCTTACCCTAACACATTTCCTAATCCTAAACGGTACGTTAACACTAACACGTACCCTAACACGTAGGCTCACCCTAAACCGTTGTCGTACTCTAACATGTCCCCTAAACCGTCCCCGTCACCTAACCCTAACCCTGACCCTAACCCTAACCCTTACCCGAAGCCTTACCCTAACCCGTCCCCTAATCCTAATCCGTACGCTAAAACTAAACCATACCCTAACAAGTACGCTCACCCTAAACCGTTGTCGTACCCTAACCTATCCTCTAAACCGTCCCCGTCCCCTAAACCCCAACCCTAAACCTAACCCTTACCCGCAGCCTTACCCTAACCCGTGCGCTAAACCTAACCCGTACACTAACACTAACCAGTACCCTAACACGTACGCTTAACCTAAACCCTTCTCGTACAGTAACCTGTCCTCTAAACTGTCCCCGTCCTCTAACCCTAACCCTAACCCTAAACCTAACCCTTACCCTAAGCCTTACGCTAACCCGTCCCATAATCCTAACCCGTACACTAACAGTAACCCGTACCTTAACACGTATGCTCACCCTAAACCATTGTCATAAACTAACTTGTCCCCTAAACCGTTCCCGTCCCCTAACCCTAACCCTAACCATAACACTAACCATAACCCTTACACTAAGCCTTACCCTAACCCGTCCCCTAATCCTAACCTGTATGCTAACACTAACCCGTACCCTAACACGTACGCTCACCCTAAACCATTGTCGTACCCTAACCTGTCCCCTAAACCATCCGCATCCCCTAAACCTAACCCTAACCATAACCCTTACCCGAAGCCTTACCCTAACTCGTCCCCTAATCCTAACCTGTATGCTAACACTAACCCGTACCCTAACACGTACGCTCAGCCTAAACCATTGTCGTACCATAACCTGTTCCCTAAACTGTCCCCGTCCCCTAACCCTAACCCTAACCCTAACCCTAACCCTAACCCTTACCCGAAGCCTTACCCTAACCCATCCCCTAATCCTAACTCGTACGCTAACACTAACCCGTACCCTAACACGTACGCTCACCCTAAGCCGTTGTTGTACCCTAACCTGTCCCCTAAACCATTCCCATCCCCTAACCGTAACCCTGACCCTAACTCTAACCCTAACCCCTACCCGAAGCCTTACCCTAACCCGTCCCCTAATCCTAACCTGTACGCTAACAGTAACCCGTACCCTAACACGTACGCTCACCCTAAACAATTGTCTTACCCTAACCTGTCCCCTAAACTGTCCCCGTCCCCGTCCCCATCCCCTAACCCTAACCCTAACCCTACCCCTAACACTTACCAAAGCATTACCCTAACCCGTCCCCTAATCCTAACCCGTACGCTAACACTAACCCATACCTTAACACGTACGCTCACCCTAAACCGTTGTCGTAACCTGACGTGTCCCCTAAACCATCCCCATCCCCTAACACTAACCCTAACCCTAACCCTAACACTTACCCGTAGCCTTACCCTAACACATTCCCTAATCATTACCTGTACACTAACACTAACCCATACCCTAACACGTATGCTCACCCTAAACCGTTGTCGTATCCTAACATGTCCCCTAAACCGTCCCCGTCCCCTAACCCTAACCCTAACCCTAACCCTAAACCTTACCCGAAGCCTTACCTTAACACTTCCCTAATCCTAACCCGTACGCTAAAACTAACCGTACCCTAACACGTACGCTCACCCTAAACCGTTGTCGTATGCTAACCTATCCTCTAAACCGTCCCATTCCCCTAACCCTAACTCCACGCCTAACCCTAACCCTTACCTGCAGCCTTACCTTAACCCGTGCCCTTAACCTAACCCGTACACTAACACTAACCACTACCCTAACACGTACGCTTAACCTAAACCCTTGTTGTACACTAACATGTCCCCTAAACTGTCCCCGGTCTCTAACCCTAACCCTAACCCTAACCCTAACCCTAGCCCTTACCTTAAGCCTTACGCTAACCCGTCCCCTAATCCTAACCCGCACGCTAACAGTAACCTGTACAATAACACGTATGCTAACCCTAAACCGTTGTCATAACCTAACCTGTCCCCTAAACCACTCCCGTCCCCTAAACCTAACCCTAACCCTAACCCTAACCCTTACCCAAAGCCTTAGCCTAACCCGTCCAATAATCCTAACGCGTACTCTAAAACTAACCCATACCCTAACACGTGCGCTCACCTTAAACTGTTATCGTACCCTAACCTGTCCCCTAAACCGTCCCCGTCCCCTAACCCTAACACTTACCCGAAGCGTTACGTTAACCCGTCACCTAATCCTACACCGAACGTTAACACTAACCCGTACCCTAACACGTACGCTAACACTAAACCGTTGTTGTACGCTAAACTGTCCCCTAAACCGTCCCCGTCCCCTAACCCTAACCCTACCCCTAACCCTTACCCAAAGCCTTACCCTAACCCGTCCCCTAATCCTAAACCGTACGCTAAAACTAACCCGTACCTTAACACGTACGCACTCCCTAAACCATTGTCGTAACCTAACGTGTCCCCTAAACCGTCCCCGTCCCTTAACACTAACCCTAACCCTAACTCTAACCCTAAACCTTACCCGAAGCCTTACCCTAACACATTCCCTAATCCTAACCCGCACGCTAACACTAACCCGTACCCTAACACGTACGCTCACCCTAAACCGTTGTCGTACCCTAACATGTCCCCTAAACCGTCCCCGTCCCCTAACCCTAACCCTAACCCTAAGCCTAACCCTAACCCTTACCCGAAGCCTTACCCGAACCCGTCCCCTAAACCTAACCTGTACGCTAAAACTAACCCATACCCTAACACGTACGCTCACCCTAAACCGTTGTCGTACCTTAACCTATCCTCTAAACGGTCCCCATCCCCTAACCCTAACCCCAACCCTAACCCTAACCCTTACCCGCAGCCTTACCCTAACCCGTGCCCTAAACCTAACCCGTACACTAACACTACCCAGTACCCTAACACGTACGCTTAACCTAAACCCTTGTCGTACGCTAACCTGTCCCCTCAACTGTCCCCGTCCTCTAACCCTAACCCTAGCCCTAACCCTAACACTAGCCCTTAACCTAAGCCTTACGCTAACCCGTCCCCTAATCCTAAACCATACGCTAAAAGTAACCTGTACCCTAATACGTACGCTCACCCTAAACCGTTGTCATAACCTAACCTGTCCCTTAAACCGTTCCCGGCCCCTAACCCTAACCCTAACCCTAATCCTAACACTTACCCGAAGCCTTACAATAACCCGTCCCCTAATCCTATTGTGTATGCTAACACTAACCCATACCCTAACACGTACGCTCACCCTAAACCATTGTTGTACCATAACCTGTTCCCTAAACCGTACCCATCGCCTAACCGTAACCCTAACCCTAACCCTAACCCTTACCCGAAGCCTTACACCTACCCATCCCCTAATCATAACACGTACGCTAAAACTAACCCATACCCTAACACGTAGGCTCACCCTAAACCGTTGTCATACACTAACCTGTCCCCTAAACCATTACCGTCCCCTAACCTTAACCCTAACCCTAACCCTAACCCTAAACCTTAAAGAAAGCCTTACACTAACCCGTCCACTAATCTTAAAGCGTACGCTAAAACTAATCCATACCCTAACACGTACGCTCACCTTAAACTGTTATCGTACCCTAACCTGTCCCCTAAACCGTCCCCGTTCCGTAACCCTAACCCTAACCCTAACCCTTACCCGAAGCCTTACCCTAACCCGTCCCCTAATCCTAACCCGTATGCTAACAATAACCCGTACCCTAACACGTACGCTCACAATAAAACATTGTCGTACCCTAACCTGTCCCCTAAACCGTCCCCGTCCCGTAACCGTAACCCTAACCCTAATCCTAACCCTTACCCGAAGCCTTACCCTAACCCGTCCCCTAATCCTAACACGTACGCTAAAATTAACCCATACCCTAACACGTACGCTCACCCTAAAACGTTGTCGTACCCTAACCTATCCTCTAAACCGTCCCCGTCCCCTAACCCTAACCCTAGCCCTAACTCTAACCCTAACCCTTAACCGAAGCCTTACCCTAACCCGTCTCCTAATCCTAACGCATACGCTAACACTAACCAGTACCCTAACACGTACGCTCACCCTAAACCGTTGTCGTACCCTAACCTGTCCCCTAAACCGTCCCCATCCCCTAAACCTAACCCTAACCCTACCCCTAACCCTTACCCAAAGCCTTACCCTAAGACGTCCCCTAATCCTATCCCGTACGCTAACACTAACCCGTACCTTAACACGTATGCTCACCATAAAACGTTGTCATAACGTAACGTGTCCGCTAAACCGTCCCCGTACCCTAACACTAACCCTAACCCTAACCCTAACCATAACCCTTACCCGAAGCCTTACCCTAACACATTTCCTAATCCTAAACGGTACGTTAACACTAACACGTACCGTAACACGTAGGCTCACCCTAAACCATTGTCGTACCCTAACATGTCCCCTAAACCGTCCCCGTCCCCTAACCCTAACCCTAACACTAACCCTAAACCTTACCCGAAGCCTTACACTAACCCGTCCCCTAATCCTAAAGCGTACGCTCACACTAACCAGTACCCTAACACGTACGCTCTCCCTAAACCGTTGTCGTACCCTAACCTGTCCCCTAAAACGTCCCCATCCCCTAACCCTAACCCTAGCCCTAACTATAACCCTAACCCTTACTCGAAGCCTTACCCTAACTCGTACCCTAATCCTATTGAGTACGCTAACACTAACCAGTTCCCTAATACGTACGCTCACACTAAACCGTTGTCGTACCCTAACCTGTCCCCTAAACCGTCCCCGTCCCCGTCCACTAACCCTAACCCTAACCCTTACCCGAAACCTGACCCTAACCCGTCCCCTAATCCTAACCCCTACGCTAAAACGAACCCATACGCTAACACGTACGCTCACCCTAAACCGTTGTTGTACCCTAACCTATCCTCTAAACCGTCCCCATCCCTTAACACTAACCCCAACCCTAACTCTAACACTTACCCGCAGCCTTACCCTAATCCGTGCCCTAAACCTAACCCGTACACTAACGCTAAACAGTACCCTAACACGTACGCTTAACCTAAACCCTTTTCATACACTAACCTGTCCTGTAAACTGTCCCTGTCCTCTAACACTAACCCTAACCCTAACCCTAACCCTAGCCCTTACCCTAAGCCTTACGCTGACCCGCCCCTAATCCTAACCCGTACGCTAACAGTAACCCGTACCCTAAAACGTACACTCACACTAAAGCGTTGTCATAACCTAACCTGTCCCCTAAACCGTTCCCGTCCCCTAACCCTAACTTTAACCCTAACCATAACCCTTACCCGAAGCCTTACCCTAACCCGTCCCCTAATCCTAACCTGTACGCTAACACTAAACAGTACCCTAACACGTACGCTCACCCTAAACCATTGTCGTACCATAACCTGTCCCCTAAACCACCGCGTCTCCTAACCCTAACCCTAACCCTAACCCTAACCCTAACCCTAACCCTTACCCGAAGCCTTACCCTAACCCGTCAGGTAATCCTAACGCGTACGCTAACACTAACCAGTACCCTAACACGTACGCTCAACCTAAAACTTTGTCTTACACTACCCTGTCCCCTAAACCGTCACCGTCCCCATCCCCATCCCGTAACCCTAACCCTAACCCTACCCCTAACCCTTACCCAAAGCCTTACCCTAACCCGTCCCCTAATCCCAACCCGTACGCTAAAACTAAACCATACCTTAACACGTACGCTCACCCTAAACCGTTGTCATAACCTAAAGTGTCCCCTAAACCGTCCCCATCCCCTAACACTAACCCTAACCCTAAATCTAACCCTAACCCTTACCCGAAGCCTTACCCTAACACATTCCCTAATCCTAACCCGTACGCTAACACTAACCCGTACCCTAACACGTACGTTCACCCTAAACCGTTGTCGTACCCTAACATGTCCCCTAAACTTTCCCGGTCCCCTAACCCTAAACCTAACCCTAATCCTAACCATAACCCTTACCCGAAGCCTTACACTACCCCGTCCCCTAATCCTAAACTGTATGCTAACACTAACCCGTACCCTAACACGTACGCACACCCTAAATCATTGTCGTACCCTAACCGGTCCCCTAAACCGTCCGAGTCCCCTAACCCTAACCCTAACCCTAACCCTAAACCTTACCCGAAACCTTACACTATCCCGTCCCCTAATCCTAACCCGTACGCTAACACTAACCCATACCCTAACACGTACGCTCACCCTAAACCATTGTCGTACCATAACCTGTTCCCTAAACCGTCCCCGTCGCCTAACCCTAAACCTAACCCTAACCCTAACCCTTACCCGAAGCCTTACCCTAACCCATCCCCTAATCCTAACTCGTACGCTAAAACTAACCCATACCCTAACACGTAGGCTCACCCTAAACCGTTGTCGTACACTTACCTGTCCTCTAAACCATCCCCGTCCCCTAACCCTAACCCTAACCGTAACCCTTACCCAAAGCCTTACCCTAACCCGTCCACTAATCCTAACGCGTATGCGAAAACTAACCCATACCCAAAACGTACGCTCACCTGAAACTGTTATCGTACCCTAACCTGTCCCGTAAACCGTCTCCGTCCCCTAACCCTAACCCTAACACTAAACCTAAACCTTACCCGAAGCCTTACCATAACCCGTCCCCTAATCCTAATCCGTACGCTAACACTAACCCGTACCCTAACACGTACGCTCAACCTAAACCGTTGTCATACCCTTACCTGTCCCCTAAAACGTCCCCATCCCCTAACCCTAACCCTAGCCCTAACTCTAAACGTAACCCTTACCCGAAGCCTTACACTAACCCGTCCCCTAATCCTAATGCGTATGCTAACACTAACCAGTACCCTAACACGTACGCTCACCCTAAACCGTTGTCGTGCCCTAACCTGTCCCCTAAAACGTCCCCATCCCCTAACGCTAACCCTAGCCCTAACTCTAACCCTAACACTTACCCGAAGCCTTACCCTAACCCGAACCCTAATCCTAATGCGTACGCTAACACTAACCAGTACCCTAACACGTACGCTCACACTAAACCGTTGTCGTACCCTAACCTGTCCCCTAAACCGTCCACATCCCCTAACCCTAATGCTAACCATAACTTTAACCCTAACCCTTACCCGAAGCCTTACACTAACCCGTCCCCTAATCCTAACCCGTACGCTAACACTAACCCGTACCCTAACACGTACCCTCACCCTAAACATTTGCCTTACCCTAACCTGTCCCCTAAACCGTCCCCGTCCCCGTCCCCTAACCCTAACTCTAACCCTACCCCGAACCCTTACGCGAAGCCTTACCCTAACCCGTCCCCTAATCCTAACCCGTACGCTAAAACTAACCCGTACCTTAACACGTACGCTCACCCTAAACCGTTGTCGTAACTTAATGTGTCCCCTAAACCGTCCCCATCCCCTAACACTAAGCCTAACCCTAACCCTAACCCTTACCCGAAGCCTTACCCTTACCCGTCCCTTAATCCTAACCCGTACGCTAAAACTAACCCATACCCTAACACGTACGCTCACCCTAAACAGTTGTCGTACACTAACCTATCCTCTAAACCATCCCCGTCCCCTAACCCTAACCCCAACCCTAACCCTAACCCATACCCGCAGCCTTACCCTAAACTGTGCCTTAAACCTAACCCGTACACTAACACTAACCAGTACCCTAACACGTACACTTAACCTAAACACTTGTCGTACACTAACCTGTCCCCTAAACTGTCCCCATCCTCTAACACTAAACCTAATCATAAACCTAGCCCTTACCCTAAGCCTTACACTAACCCGTCCCCTAATCCTAAACCGTACGCTAACAGTAACCCGTACCCTAACACGTACGCTCACCCTAAATCGTTGTCATAAACTAAACTGTCGCGTAAACCGTTCCCGTCCCCTAACCCTAACCCTAACCCTAACCATAACCCTTACCCGAAGCCTTACCATAACCCGTCCCCTAATCCTAACCTGTATGCTAACACTAACCCATACCCTAACATGTACGCTCACCCTAAACCATTGTCGTACCCTAACCTGTCCCCTAAACCGTCTGAGTCCCCTAACCCTAACACTAACCCTAACCCTAACCCTAAGCCTAACACTTACCCGAAACCTTATTCTAACGCGTCCCCTAATCCTAACCCGTACGCTAACACTAACCCGTACCCTAACACGTACGCTCACGCTAAACCTTTGTCTTACCCTAAACTGTCCCCTAAACCGTCCCCGTCCCCGTGCCCATCCCCTAACCCTAACCCTAACCCTACCCCTAACCCTTACCCAAAGCCTTACCCTAACCCGTCCCCTAATCCTAAACTGTACGCTAACACTAACCCGTACATTAACACGTACGCTCACCCTCAACCGTTGTCGTACCCTAACCTGTCCCCTAAACTGTCCCCATCCCCTAACCCTAACCCTAACACTAACACTAATCGTTACCCGAAACCTTACCCTAACCTGTCCCCTAATCCTAACCCGTACGCTAACACTAACCCGCACCCTAACTCGTACGCTTAACCTAAACCGTTGTCGTACCCTAACCTGTCCCCTAAAACGTCCCCGTCCACTAACATTAACCTTAACCCTAACACTAACCCTAACACTTGCCCGAAGCCTTACCCTAACCCGTCACCTAATCCTAACCCGTACGCTAACACTAACCCTTACCCTAACACGTTCGCTCACCCTAAACCATTGTCGTACCCTAACCTGTCGCCTAAACCGTCCCCGTTCCCTAACCCTAACCCTTACTCGAAGCCTTACTCTAACCCGTCACCTAATCCTAACACGTACGCTAACACTAACCCGTATCCTAACACGTACACTCACCGTAAATCGTTGTCGTACCTTAAACTGTCCCCTAAACCGTCCCCGTCTCCTAACCCTAACCGTAATCCTAACCCTAACCCTAACCCTTACCCGAAGCCTTACACTAACCCTTCCCCTAATACTAACCCATACGCTAACACTAACCCATGCCCTAACACGTATGCTCACCCTAAACTGTTGTCGTACACTAACCTGTCCCCTAAACAGTCCCCGTTCCCTAACCTTAATCCTAACCCTAACCCTAACCATAACCCTTACCGGTAGCCTTACCCTATCCCGTCCCCTAATCCTAACGCGTACGCTTACACTAACCCGTACCCTAACACGTACGGTTACCCTAAAACTTTGTCGTACCCTAACCTGTCCCCTAAACCGTCCCCGTCCTATAACCCTAACCCTAACCCTAACACTTACCCGAAGCCTTACCCTAACCCGTCCCCTAATCCTAACCCGTACGCTAACACTATCCCGTACCCTAACACGTACGTTCACCCTAAACCATTGTCGTACCCTAACCTGTCCCCTAAACCGTCCCCGTCAACGTCTCCTAAACTTAACCTTAAACCTAACCCTAACCCTTACCCGAAGACTTACACTAACCCGTCCCCTAATCCTTACCTGTACGCTAACACTAATTCTTACCCTAACACATACGCTCACCCTAAACCGTTGTCGTACACTAACCTGTCCCCTAAACCGTCCCCGTCGCCTAACCCTAACCCTAACCCTTACCCAAAGCCTTACCCTAACCCGTCCCCTAATCCTAACCCGTACGCTAACACTAATCCGTACCTTAACACGTAAGCTCACCCTAAACCGTTGTCGTAACCTAACGTGTCCCCTAAACCGTCCCCGTCCCCTAAGACTAACCCTAACCCTAACTCTAACCCTAACCTTTACCCGAAGCCTTACCCTAACACATTCCCTAATCCTAACCTTACGCTAACACTAACCCGTACCCTAACACGTACGCTCACCCTAAACCGTTGTCGTACACTAACATGTCCCCTAAACCGTCCCCGTCCCCTAACCCTAACCCTAACCCTAACCATAACCCTAACCCTTACCCGAAGCCTAACCCTAACCCGTCCCCTAAACCTAACCCGTACGCCAAAACTAACCCATACCCTAACACGTACGCTCAACCTAAATCTTTGTTGTACCCTAACCTATCCTCGAAACCGTCCCCGTCCCCGTCCCCTAACCCCAACCCTAACCCTAAAACTTACCCGCAGCCTTACCCTAACCCGTACCCTAAACCTAATCCATACACTAACACTAACCAGTACCCTAACACGTACACTTAACCTAAACCCTTGTCGTACACTAACCTGTCCCCTAAACTGTCCCCGTCCTCTAAACCTAACCCTAGCCCTAAGCCTAACCCTAGCCCTACCCTAAGCCTTATGCTAACCCGTCCCCTAATCCTAACCCTTACGCTAACAGTAACATTTACCCTAACATGTAGGCTCACCCTAAACCGTTGTCATAACCTAACATGTCCCCTAAACCGTTCCCGTCCCCTAACCCTAACCCTAACCCTAACCCTAAACATAACCCTTACCCGAAGCCTTTCCCTAACCCGTCCTCTAATCCTAACCTGTATGCTAACACTAAACCATACCCTAACACGTACGCTCACCCTAAACCATTGTCGTACCCTAACCTGTCCCCTAAACCGTCCGAGTCCCCTAATCCTAACCCTAACCCTAACCCTAACCCTTACACAAAACCTTACACTAACCCATCCAATAATCCTAACGCGTACGCTAAAACTAACCCAGTCCCTAACACGTAAGCTCACCTTAAACTGTTATCGTACCCTAACCTGTCCCCTAAACCGTCCCCGTCCCCTAACCCTAACCCTAACCCTAAACCTAACCCTCACACGAAGCCTTACACTAACCCGTCCCCTAATCCTAATGCGTACGCTAACACTAACCAGTACCCTAACACGTACACTCACCCTAAACCGTTGTCGTACACTAACCTGTCCCCGAAATCGTCCCCTTCCCCTAACCATAAACCTAAATCTAACACTAACCCTAACACTTACCCGAAGCCTTAACCTAACCTGTGCCCTAATCCTAACCCATACGCTAACACTACCCCGTACACTAACACGTACGCTCACCCAAAACCATTGTCGTACCCTAACCTTTCCCCTAAACCGTCCCCTTCCCCTAACCCTAACCCTATCCCTAACACTAACACTTACCCGAAGTCTTACCCTAACCCGTCACCTAATCCTAACCCGTACGCTAACACTAACCCGTAACCTAACACGTACACTCACCCTAAACCGTTGCCGTACCCTAACCTGTCTCCTAAATCATCACCGTCCCCTAAACCTAACCCTAACCCTAACCCTAACACTAACCCTTACCCGAAGTCTTACCCTAACCCGTCACATAATCCTAACCCGTACGCTAACACTAACCCATACCCTAAAACGTACGCTCATCCTAAATCATTGTCGTACCATAACCTGTTCCCTAAACCGTCCCCGTCCCCTAACCCTAACCCTAACCCTAACCTTAACCCTTACCCTAAGCCTTACACTAACACATCCCCTAATCCTAACTCGTACGCTAACACTAACCCATACCCTAACACGTAGGCTCATCCTAAACCGTTGCCGTACCCTAACCTGTCCCCTAAACCGTCCCCGTTCCCTAACTCTAACCCTAACCCTAACCCGAAGCCTTACCCTAACCCGTCCCCTAATCCTAACCCGTACGCTAACACTAACCCGTACCATAACACGTACGCTCACCCTAAAACGTTGTCGTACCCTAACCTGTCCCCTAAACCATCCCCGTCCCCTAACCCTAACCCTAACCCTAACCCTAACCCTATCCCTAACCCTTAACCGAAGACTTACCCTAACCCGTCCCCTAATCCGAACCCGTACGCTAACACTAACCCGTACCCTAACAGGTACCCTCACCCTAAACCGTTGTCGTACACTAACCTGTCACCTAAACTGTCCCCGTCCCCTAACCTTAACCCTAAACCTAACACTAACCGGTCCCCTAAACCGTCCCCATCCCCGTCCCCTAACCATACCCCTAACCCTAACGCTAACCCTTACCCGAAGCCTTACACTAACCCGTCCTCTAATCCTAACCCGTACACTAACACAAACCCATACCCCAACAAGTACGCTCACCCTAAACCGTTGTCGTACCCAAACATGTCCCCTAAACCTTCCATGTCCCCTAACCCTAACCCTAACCCTAACCCTTACCCGAAGCCTTACCCTAACCCGTCACCTAATCCTAACCCGTACGCTAACACTAACCCGTACCCTAACACGTACGTTCACCCTAAACCTTTGTCGTACCCTAACATGTCCTCTAAACCGTCCCCGTCCCTTAACCCTAACCCTAAACTTTACCCGAAGCCTTACCCTAACCCGTACCCTAATCCTAACCCGTACGCTAACACTAACCCGTTCCCTGACACGTACGCTCACCTTAAACCGTTGTCGTATACTAACCTTTCCCCTAAACCGTCCCCGTCCCCTAACCCTAAGCCTAACCTTAACCCTAACCCTTACCCGAAGCCTTACCCTAACCCGTCACCTAATCCTAACCCGTACGCTAACACTAACCCGTACCCTAACACGTACGCTCACCCTAAACCGTAGCCGTACCATAACCTGTCTCCTAAACCGTCCCCGTCCTCTAAACTTAACCTTAACCCTAAGCTTAACGCTTACCCGACGCCTTACACTAACCCGTCCCCTAATCCTAACCCATACGCTAACACTAACCCGCACCCTAACACGTACACTCACCCTAAACTGTTGTCGTACCCTAACCTCTCCCCTAAACCGTCCCTGTCCCCTAACCCTTACCCTAACCGTAACCCTTACCCGAAGCCTTACCCTAACCCGTCCCCTTATCTAAACAGGACGCTAACACTAACACGTACCCTAACACGTACGCTCACCCTAAACTGTTGTCATACCCTAACCTGTCCCCTAAACCGTCCCCGTCCCCTATCCCTAACCCTAACCCTAAACCTTACCCGAAGCCTTACCCTACCCCGTCCCTTAATCCCAACCCGTACGCTAACACTAACCCTTACCCTAACATGTACGCTCACACTAAACCGTTGTCATACCCTAACCTGTCCTCTAAACCATTCACGTCCCCTAACCATAACCCTAACCCTAACCCTAACCCTAACCCTTACCCGAAGCCTTACCGTAACCCGTCCCCTAATCCTAAACCGTACGCTAAAACTAACCCGTACCCTAACATGTACGCTCACCCTAAACCGTTTTCGTACCATAAACTGTCCCCAAAACGTTCCCCGTCCCCTAACCCTAACCCTAACACTTACCCGAAGCCTTACCCTAACCCGTACGCTAACACTAACCCATACTCTAACACGTACGATCACCCTAAACCTTTGTTGTACACTAACCTGCACCCTAAACCATCCGTGTCCCCTAACCCTAACCCTAACCCTAACCATAACCCTAATCCTTCCCCGAAGCCTTATCCTAACCCATCCCCTAATCCTAAACAGTATGCTAACACTAACCCGTACCCTAACACGTACGCTCACCATAACACATTGTCGTACCCTAACCTGTGCCCTAAACCTTCACCCTCACTTAACCCTAACCCTAACACTAACCCTAACCCTAACCCAAACCCTAACCCTAACCTGTCCCCTAAACCGTCCACGTCCCGTAACCCTAACCCTAAACCTAACCCTAACCCTAACCCTTACGCGAAGCCTTACCCTAACCCGTCCCCTAATTCTAACCGGTACGCTAACACTAACCCGTACCCTAAAACGTACGCTCACTCTAAACTTTTTCGTACACTAACCTGTCCCCTAAACAGTCCCCGTCCCCTAATCCTAACCCTAACCCTAACTCTAACCGTAACCCTAAACCTTACCCGAAGCCTTACTCTAACCCGTCCCCTAATCCTAACCCGTACGCTAACACTAAACCGTACCCTAACACGTACGCTCACCCTAAACCATTGCCGTACACTAACCTGTCCCCTAAACCGTCCCCGTCCCCTACCTCTAACCCTAAACCTAACCCGAAGCCTTACCCTAACCCGTCCCCTAATCCTAACCCGTAAGCTAACACTAACCCGTACCCTAACAGGTACCCTCACCCTAAACCGTTGTCGTACACTAACCTGTCACCTAAACTGTCCCCGTCCCCTAACCCTAACCCTAACCCTAACACTAACTGGTCCCCTAAACCGTCCCCATACCCGTCCCCTAACCCTAACCCTAACCCTAACGCTAACCCTTACCCGAAGCCTTACCCTAACCCGTCCCCTAATCGTAAACCGTACGCTAACACTACCCCGTACCGTAACACGTACGCTGACCCTAAACCATTGTCGTACACTAACCTGTCCACTAAACCGTCCCCATCCCCTAACCCTAAACCTAACCCTTACCCGAAGCCTACCCTAACCCGTCCCATAATCCTAACCCGTACGCTAACGCTAATCCATACACTAACACGTACGCTCACCCTAAAGAGTTGACATACACTAACCTGTGCCCTAAACCGTCCCCGTCCCCGTCCCCTAACCCTAACCCTAACCCTAACCCTAACCCTTACCTGAAGCCTTACCCTAACCCGTCCCCTAATCCTAACCCGTACGCTAACGCTAAACCTTACCCTAAAACGTACACTCACTCTAAAATGTTGTCGTACCCTAACCTGTCCCCTAAACCGTCCCCGGCCCCTAAACCTAACCCTAAAACTAACCCTAACCCTAACTCTTACCCGAAGCCTTAACCTAACCTGTGCCCTAATCCTAACCCATACGCTAACACTATCCCGTACACTAACACGTACGTTCACCATAAACCATTGTCGTACACTAACATGTCCTCTAAACCGTCCCCGTCCCTTAACCCTAACCCTAAACTTTACCCGAAGCCTTACCCTAACCCGTCACCTATTCCTAACCCGTAGGCTAACACTAACCCGTACCCTAACACGTACGCTCACCCTAAACCGTTGCCGTACTGTAACCTGTCTCCTAAACCGTCCCCGTCCCCTAAACTAAACCTTAACGCTAAGCTTAACGCTTACCCGAAGCCTTACACTAACCCGTCCCCTAATCCTAACCCATACGCTAACACTAACACGTACCCTAACACGTACACTCACCCTAAACTGTTGTCGTACCCTAACCTCTCCCCTAAACCGTCCCTGTCCCCTAACCCTTACCGTAACCGTAACCCTTACCCGAAGCCTTACTCTACCCCGTCCCTTAATCCTAACCCGTACACTAACACTAACCCTTACCCTAACATGTACGCTCACACTAAACCGTTGTCGTACCCTAACCTGTCCTCTAAACCATTCACATCCCCTAACCATAACCCTAACCCTAACCCTAACCCTAACACTTACCCGAAGCCTTACCCTAACCCGTACGCTAACACTAACCCATACCCTAACACGTACGTTCACCCTAAAACTTTGTTGTACACTAACCTGTACCCTAAACCGTCCCTGTCTCCTAACCCTAACCCTAACCCTAACCGTAACCCTAACCCTTCACCGAAGCCTTATCCTAACCCATCCCCTAATCCTAAACAGTACGCTAACACTAACACATACCCTAACACGTACGCTCACCATAACACATTGTCGTACCCTAACCTGTGCCCTAAACCTTCCCCGTCCCTTAACCCTAACCCTAACACTAACCCTAACCCTAACCCAAACCCTAAACCTAACCTGTCCCCTAAACCGTCCCCGTCCCTTAACCCTAAACTTAAACCTAACCCTGACCCTAACCATTATGCGAAGCCTTACCCTAACCCGTCCCCTAATTCTAACCGGTACGCTAACACTAACCCGTACCCTAAAACGTACGCTCACCCTAAACAGTTGTCGTACACTAACCTGTCCCCTAAACCGTCACCGTCCCCTAACCCTAACCCTAACCGTAACCCAAAACTTTACCCGAAACCTTACCCTAACCCGTCACCTAATCCTAACCCGTACGCTAACACTAACCCGTACCCTAACACGTACGCTCACCCTAAACCGTTGTCGTACCCTAACCTTTCCCCTAAACCGTCCCCGTCCCCTACCCATAACCCTAACCCTAACCCTTACCCAAAGCTTTAACTTAACCCGTCCGGTAATCCTAACCCGTACGATAAAACTAACCCGTACCCTAAAACGTACGCTCACCCTAAACCGTTGTCGTACCCTAACCTGTCCCGTAAACTGTCCCCATCCCCTAAACTTAACCCTAACCCTAACCCTAACACTTACCCGAAGCCTTACACTAAACGGTCCCCTAATCCTAACCCGTACGCTAACACTAACACTTACCCTAACACATACGCTCACCCTAAACAGTTGTCGTACCCTAACCTGTCCCATAAACCGTTTCTGTGCCCTAACCCTAACTCTAACTCTAACCCTAAACCTAACCCTTACGCGAAGCCTTACCGTAACCCGTCCCCTAATCCTAACCCGTACGCTAACACTAAACCGTACCCTAACACGTACGCTCAACCTAAACCGTTGTCGTACACTAACCTGTCCCATAAACCGTCCCCGTCCCCTAACCCTAACCCTAAACCTAACCCTATCCCTTAACTGAAGCCTTACCCTAACCCGTCCCCTAATCCTAACCCGTACGCTAACACTAATCGGTACCCTAACACGTACTCTCACCCTAAACCGTAGTCGTATCCTAACCTGTCCCCTAAACCGTCCCTGTCCCCTAACCCTAACCCTAACCTTAACTCTAACCCTTACCCGAAACATTACCCTAAACCATCCCCTAATCCTACCACGTACGCTAACACTAACCCGTACCCTAAAACGTACGCTCAACCTAAACCGTTTTCGTACACTAATCTGTCCCCTAAAAAAGCCCCGTCCCCCAATCCTAACCCTAACCCTAACCCTAACCCTAAGCCTTACACGAAGCCTTAACCTAACCCGTCCCCTAATCCTAAATGGTACGCTAACACTAACCCGTACCCTAACACGTACGCTCACACTAAACGATTGACGTACCCTAACCTGTCCCATAAACCGTCCCTGTACCCTAACCCTAACCCTAAACCTAACCCTAACCCTAATCCTTACCCGAAGCCTTACCCTAACCCGTCACATAATCCTAACCCGTACGCTAACACTAACCCATACCCTAACACGTACGCTCACCCTAAACTGTTATTGCACACTAACCTGTCTCCTAAACCGTCCCCGTCCCCAAACCCTAACCCTAACCGTAACCTTTACTCAAAGCCTTACCCTAACACGTCCCCTAATCCTAACCCGTACGCTAACACTAACCCTTACCGTAACACGTACACTCACCCTAAACCATTGTCGTACCATAACCTGTCCCCTAAACCGTCCCCGTCCCCTAACCCTAACCCTAACCCTAACCCTAACCCTAACCCTTACCCAAAACCTTACCCTAACCCTTCCACTAATCCTAACGCGAACGCTATAACTAACCCATACCCTAACAAGTACGGTCACATTAAACTGTTATCGTACCCTAACCTGTCCCCTAAACCGTCTCCTTCCCTGTCCCCTAACCCTAACCCTAACCCTAACCCTAACCCTTACCCGAACCTTACCCTAACTCATCCCCTAATTCTAACTCGTACGCTAACACTAACCCGTACCCTAACACGTACGCTCACCCTAAACCGTTGTTGTACCCTAAATTGTCCCCTAAACCGTCCCCGTCCCCTAACCCTAACCCTAACACTAACCCTAAACCTTACCCGAAGCCTTACCCTAACCCGTCCCCTAATCCTAACGTGTACGCTAACACTAACCAGTACCCTAACATGTACGCTCACCTGAAACTGTTATCGTACCCTAACCTGTCCCCTAAACCGTCCCCGTCCCCTAACCCTAACCCTAACCTTAACCCTAACACTAAGCCTAACCCTTACCCGAAGCCTTACCCTAACCCGTCCCCTAATCCTACTCCGTACTTTAACACTAACCCATACCCTAACACGTACGCTCACCCTAAACCGTTGTTGTACCCTAATATGTCCCCTAAACCGTCCCCATCCCCTCACCCTAACCCTAACACTAACCCTAAACCTTACCCGAAGCCTTACGCTAACCCGTCCCCTAATCCTAACCCGTACGCTAACAATAACCCGTACCCTAACACGTACGCTCACACTAAACCATTGTCGTACCCTAACCTGTCCCCTAAAACGTCCCCGTCCACTAACCCTAACCCGAACCATAGCCCTAACACTAACCCTTACCCGAAGCCTTACACTAACCCATTCCCTAATCCTAAGGCGTACGCTAACACTAACCAGTACCCTAACACGTACGCTCATCCTAAACCGTTGTCGTACACTAACCTATACCCTAAAACGTCCCCATCCCCTAACCCTAACCCTAGCCCTAACTCTAACCGTAACCCTTACCCTAAGCCTTACCCTAACCCGTCCCCTAATCCTAACCCGTACGCTAACACTAACCCGTACCCTAACACGTATGCTCAGGCTAAACTTTGTCTTACCCTAACCTGTCCCCTAAACCGTCCCCGTCCCCGTCCCCATCATCTAACCCTAACCCTAACCCTACCCCTAACCCTTACCCAAAGCCTTACCCTAACCCGTCCCCTAATCCTAACCCGTACGCTAACACTAACCCGTAACTTAACACGTACGCTCACCCTAAACCGTTGTCGTAACCTAACGTGTCCCCTAAACCATCCCCATGCCCTAACACTAACCCTAACCCTAATCCTAACCCTAACCCTTACCCGAAGCCTTACCCTAACACATTCCCTAATCCTAACCCGTACGCTAACACTAACCCGTACCCTAACACGTACGCTCACCCTAAATCGATGTCGTACCCTAACATGTCCCCTAAACTGTCCCCGTAACCTAACCCTAACCCTAACCCTAACCCTTACCCGAGGCCTTACCCTAACCTGTCCCCTAATCCTAACCCGTAAGCAAAAACTAACCCATACCCTAACACGTACGTTCACACACTAAACCGTTGTCTTACCCTAACCTATCCTCTAAACCGTACCCGTCCCCTAAACCGAACCCCAACCCTAAACCTAACCCTTACCCGCAGCCTTACCCTAACCCGTGCCCTAAATCTAACCCGTACACTAACACTAACCAGTACTCTAACACGTACGCTTAACCTAAACACTTGTCGTACACTAACCTGTCCCCTAAACTGTCCCTGTCCTCTAACCCTAAATCTAAACCTAACCCTAACCAGAGCCCTTACCCTAAGCCTTACGCTAACCCGTCCCCTAATCCTAACCTGTACGCTAACTGTAACCCGTACCCTAACACGTACGCTCACCCTAAACCATTGTGATAACCTAACCTATCCCCTAAACCGTTCCCGTCCACTAACCCTAACCCTAACCCTAACCCTAACCATAACCCTTACCCGAAGCCTTGCCCTAACCCGTCCCCTAATCCTAAACTGTATGCTAACACTAACCCATACCCTAACACGTACGCTCACCCTAAACCATTGTCGTACCCTAACCTCTCCCCTAAACCGTCCGCGTCCCCTAACCCTAAACCTAACCCTAATCCTAACCCTAACCCTAACCCTTACCCGAAGCCTTACACTAACCCGTCCCCTAATCCTAACCCGTACGCTAACACTAACCCGTACCCTAACACGTACGCTCAACCGAAACCATTGTCGTACCATAACCTTTTCCCTAAACCGTTCCCGTCCCCTAACCCTAACCCTAACCCTAACCCTAACCCTTACCTGAAGCCTTACCCTAACCCATCCCCTAATCCTAACTCGTACGCTAACACTAAGCCCGTACCCTAACATGTAGGCTCACCGTAAACCATTGTCGTACACTAACCTGTCCCCTATACCATCCCTGTCCCCTAACCCTAACCCTAACCCTTACGCAAAGACTTACCCTAACCCGTCAACTAATCCTAACGCGTACGCTAAAACTACCCCATACCCTAACACGTACGCTCACCCTAAACTGTTATCGTACCCTAACCTGTCCCTTAAACCGTCCCCATCCCCTAACCCTAACCCCAACCCTAACCCTAACCCTTACCCGAAGCGTTACCCTAACCCATCCCCTATTCCTAATCCGTACGTTAACACTAACCCATACCCTAACACGTACGCTCACCCTAAACCGTTGTTGTACCCTAAACTGTCCCCTAAACCATCCCTGTCCTCTAACACTAACCCTAACCCTAACCCTAACCCTTACCCGAAGCCTTACACTAACCCGTCCGCTAATCCTAACGCGTACGCTAACACTAACCAGTACCCTAACACATACGCTCACCCTACACCGTTTTCGT
Source organism: Phocoena phocoena (assembly GCF_963924675.1). Taxonomy (NCBI): domain Eukaryota; kingdom Metazoa; phylum Chordata; class Mammalia; order Artiodactyla; family Phocoenidae; genus Phocoena; species Phocoena phocoena. The sequence continues at coordinate 382,740 of NW_027077358.1, read as the reverse complement.
AACCTAACCTGTCCCCTAAAACGTCCCCATCCCCTAACCTTAACCCTAGCCCTAACTCTAACACTAACTCTTACCCGAAGCCTTACCCTACTCCGTCCCCTAATCCAAACGCGTACGCTAACACTAATCAGTACCCTAACACGTACGCTCACCCTAAAACGTTGTCGTACCCTAACCTGTCCCCTAAACCGTTCCCATTCCCTAACCCTAACCCTAACCCTAACTCTAACCCTAACCCTTACACGAAGCCTTACCCTAACCCGTTCTGTAATCCTAACCCGTACGCTAACACTAACCCGTACCCTAACACGTACGCTCACCCTAAACCTTTGTCTTACACTAACCTGTCCCCTAAACCGTCCCCGTCCCCATCCCCATCCCCTAACCCTAACCCTAACCCTACCCATAACCCTTACCCAAAGCCTTACCCTAACCCGTCCCATAATCCTAACCCGTACGCTAACACTAACCCGTACCTTAACACGTACGCTCACCCTAAACCGTTGTCGTACCCTAACCTATCCTCTAAACCGTCCCCGTCCCCTAACCATAACTCAAACACTAACCCTAACCCTTACCCGCAGCCTTACCCTACCCCTTGCCCTAAACCTAACCCGTACACTAACACTAACCGGTACCCTAACACGAACGCTTAACCTAAACCCTTGTGGTACACTAACCTTTCCCCTAAACTGTCCCCATCCTCTAACCCTAATCCTAACCCTCACCTTAACCCTAGCCCTTACCGTAAGCCTTACGCTAACCCGTCTCATAATCCTAACCCGTACGCTAACACTAACCCGTACCCTAACATGTACGCTCACCCTAACCATTGTCGTACCATAACCTGTTCCCGAAACCGTCCCCATCCCCTAACCCTAACCCTAGCACTAACTCTAACACTAACCCTTACCCGAAGCCTTACCCTAACCCGTCCCTTAATCCTAACCCGTACGCTAACACTAACCTGTACCCTAACACGTACGCTCACCCTAAACCTTTGTCTTACCCTAACCTGTCCCCTAAACTGTCGGCGTCCCCGTCCCCATTCCCTAACCCTAACCCTACCCCTAAACCCTACCCAAAGCCTTACCCTAACCCGTCCCCTAATCCTAACCCGTACGCTAACACTAACCCGTACCTTAACACGTACGCTAACCCTAAACCGCTGTCGTAACCTAACGTGTCCCCTAAACCGTCCCCGTCCCCTAACACTAACCCTAAACCTAACATAAACCCTTACCCGAAACCTTACCCTAACACATTCCCTAATCCTAACCAGTACGCTAACACTAACCCGTACCCTAACACGTACGCTCACCCTAAACCGTTGTCGTACCCTAACCTGTCCCCTAAACCGTCCCCGTCCCCTAACCCTAACCCTAATCCTAACCCTTACCTGAAGCCTTACCCTAACCCGTCCCCTAATCCTAACCCGTACGCTAACACTAAACCATACCCTAACACGTACGTTCACCCTAAAACGTTCTCGTACCCTAATATGTACCCTCAACCATCCCCGTCCACTAACCCTAACCCTAACACTAACCCTAACACTAACACTTACCCGAAGCCTTACCCTAACCCGTCCCCTAATCCTAACCCGTACGCTAACACTAACCCGTACCCTAACACGTACGCTCACCCTAAACCATTGTCGTACCCTAAACTGTCCCCTAAACTGTCCCCATCCCCTAACCCTTACCCTAACCGTAACCCTTTCCCGAAGCCTTACCCTAACGCGTCCCCTAATCCTAACCCGTACTCTAACACTAACCCGTACCCTAACACATACGCTCACCCTAAACCGTTGTCGTACACTAACCTGTCCCCTAAACCGTCCCCATCCCCTAACCATAACCCCAAGCCTAACCCTAAACCTAACACTTACCCGAAGCCTTACCCTAACCCATCTCCTAATCCTAACCCATACGCTAACACTAACCCATACCCTAACACTTACGCTCACCCTAAACCGTTGTCTTACCCTAACCGGTCCCCTAAACCGTCCCCATCCCCAAACCCTAAACCTAACCCTTAGCCGAAGCCTTATCCTTACCCGTCCCCTAATCCTAACCTGTACGCTAACACTAACCCGTACCCTAACACGTACGCTCACCCTAAACGGTTGTCATACTCTAACCTGTCCCCTAAACCGTACCCGTCCCCTAACCCTAACCCTAACCCTAACCCTAAACCTAACTCTTACCCGAAGCCTTACCTTAACCCGTCCCCTAATCCTAAACCGTACGCTAACAGTAACCCATACCCTAACACGTACCCTCACCCTAAGGCGTTGTCATACCCTAAACTGTCCCCTAAACCGTCCCCGTCTCCTAATCCTAACCCTAATCCTAACCCTAACCCTAACACTTACCCGAAGCCTTACGCTAACCCGTCCCCTAATCCTAACCTGTACGCTAACACTAACCCATACCCTAACACGTACGCTCACCCTAAATCGTTGTCGTATCCTAACCTTGCCCCTAAAACCTCCCCGTCCCGTAACCCTAACCCTATCCCTAACCTAACCCTTACCCGAAGCCTTACCCTAACCCGTCTCCTAATCGTAACCCGTACGCTAAAACTAACCCGTACCCTAAATCGTATGCTCACCCTAAACCATTGCCGTACACTAACCTGTCTCCTAAACCGGCCCTGTACCCTAAAACTAACCCTTACCGTAACCCTAAAGCTTACCCGAAGCCTTACACTAACCCGTACCCTAATCCTAACCTGTACGCTAACACTAACCAGTACCCTAACACGTACGCTCACCCTAAACCGTTGCCGTACCCTAACCTGTCCCCTAAAGCGTCCCGTTCCCCTACCCCTAAACCTAACCCTAACCCTAAACCTTACCCGAAGCCTTACCATAACCCGTCCCCTAATCCTAAACCGTACGCTAACACTAACCCGTACCCTAACACTTACGCTCACCCTAAAACGTTGTCATACCCTAACCAGTCCCCTAAACCATCCCCGTCCCCTAACCCTAACCCTAACACTAACCCTAACCCTTACCCGAAACCTTACACTAAAGCGTCCCCTAATCCTAACCCGTACGCTAACACTAACCCGTACCCTAACACGTACGCTCACCCTAAACCTTTGTCGTACCCTAACCTGTCTACTAAACTGTACCCGTCCCCTAACCCTTACCCTAACCCTAACCCTAACCGATCCCGTAAACTGTCCCCGTCCCCGTCCCCTAAACCTAAGCCTAACCCTAACGCTAACCCTTACCCGAAGCCTTACCCTAACCCTTCCCATAATCCTAACCCATACGCTAACACTAACCCATACCCTAACACGTACGTTCACCCTAAACCGTTGTCATACACTAACCTGTCCCCTAAACCGTCCCCGTACCCTAACCCTAACACTAACTGTAACCCTAACCCTTACCCGAAGCCTTACACAAATCCGTCTCCTAATCCTAACCCGTACGCTAACACTAACCCGTACCCTAACGAGTATGCTTACACTAAACAATCGTCGTTCCCTAACCTGTCCCCGTCCCCTAACCGCAACCATAACCCTAACCCTAACTGGTCCCCTAAACCGTCCCTGTCCCCGTCCCCTAACCCTAAGCCTAACCCTAACACTAACACTTACCCGAAGCCTTACCCTAACCCGTCCCCTAAACCTATCCCGTACGCTAACACTAACCCATACCCTAACCGTACGCTCACCTTAAACCATTATCGTACACTAACCTGTCCCCTATACCGTCCCCGTCCCCTAACCCTAACCCTAACCCAAACTCTAACCCTAACCCTAACCCAAGCCCTTACCCGAAGCTTTACGCTAACCTGTCCCCTAATCCTAACCCGTATGCTAACACTAACCCGTACCCTAACACATACGCTCACACTAAACCGTTGTCGTACCCTAACCTGTCCTCTAAATCGTCCACGTCCCCTAACAATAACCCTAACCCTAACACTAACCCTAACCCTAACCCTTACCCTTACCCTAACCCTAACACTTACCTGAAGCCTTACCCTAACCCGTACGCTAACACTAACCCGTACCCTAAGACGTACGCTCACCCTAAACCATTGTCGTACACTAACCTGTGCCCTAAACCATCCCCGTCACTTAACCCTAACCCTAACCCTAACCCTAACCCTAACCCTAAACTGTCCCCTAAACCGTCCCTGTCCTGTAACCCTAACCCTAAACCTAACCCTAACCCTAACCCTAACCCTTACGCGAAGCCTTACACTAACCCATCCCCTAATCCTAGCCCGTACGCTAACACTAACCCGTACCCTAACACGTACGCTCACACTAAACCGTTGTTGTACCCTCACCTGTCCCCTAAACCGTCCCCGTCCCTTAACCCTAACCCTAACCCTAACCCTTACCCGAAGCCTTACCCTAATCCATACGCTAACAATAACCCGTAGCCTAACACGTACGATCAACCTAAACCGTTGTTGTACCATAACCTGTCCCCTAAACTGTCCCCGTTCCCGTCCCCTAACCCTACCCCTAAACATAACCCTTACCCGAAACCTTACCCTAACCCATACGCTAACACTAACCCGTAGCCTAACACGTACGCTCACCCTAAACCATTGTCGTACCCTAAACTGTGATCTAAACCGTCCCCGTCCCCTAACCCTAACCCTAACCCTAATCCTAAGCCTAAACCTTACCCGAAGCATTACCATAACCCGTCCAATAATCCTAACCCATACGCTAACACTAACCCGTACCCTAAAACGTACGCTCACCCTAAACCGTTGTCGTACCCTAACCTCTCCCCTAAACCGTCCCCGTCACTGTCCCCTAACCCTAACACTAAACCTAACCCTTACCCGAAGCCTTACCCTAAGCGGTCCCATAATCCTAACACGTACGCTAACATTAACACGTAACCTAAAACGTACGCTCACCCTAAACCGTTGTCGTACGCTAACCTGTCCGCTAAACCGTCCCCGTCCCCTAACGCTAACCCTAACCCGAATCCTTACCAGAATCCTTACCATAACCCGTCCCCTACTCCTAACCCGTACGCTAACACTAACCCATACCCTAACACGTACGATCACCCTAAACCGTTGTCGTACACTAACCTGTCCCCTAAACATTCCCCATCCCTTAACCCTAACCTTAACCCTAATCCTAACCCTAAACCTTACCCAAAGCCTTACCCTAACCGGTCCCCTAATCCTAACACGTACGCTAACACTAACCCGTACCCGAACACGTACGCTCACACTAAAACTTTGTCGTACACTAACCTGTCCCTTAAACCGTCCCCATCTACTAACCCTAACCCTAACCCTAAACCTAACCCTTACCCGAAGTCTTCCCCTAACCCGTCCCGTAATCCTAACCCGTACCCTAACACTAACCCGTACCCTAACACGTACGCTCACCCTAATCCTTTGTCATACCCTGACCTGTCCCCTAAACCATCCCCGTCCCCGTCCCCTAACCCCAAACCTTACCCTAACCCTTACCCGAAGCCTTACCATAACCGGTCCCCTAATCCTAACCCGTACGCTAACACTAACCCGTACCCTAACACGTACGCTCACCCTATACCGTTTTCGTACACTAACCTGTCCCCTAAACCGTCCCCGTCCCCTAACCCTAACCCTTACCCGAAACCTTACACTAACCCGTCCCCTAATCCTAACCCGTACATTAACACTAACCCGTAACCTAAAACGTACGCTCACCCTAAACTGTTGTCGTATGCTAACCTGTCCGCTAAACCGTCCCCGTCACCTAACCCTAACCCTAACCCTAACCCTTACCCGAAACCTTACCATAACCCGTCCCCTACTCCTATCCCGTACGCTAACACTAACCCGTACCCTAACACTTACGATCACCCTAAACTGTTGTCTTACCCTAACCTGTCCCCTAAACCGTCCCCATCGCCTCAGCCTAACACTAACCCTAACCCTAACAATTAACCGAAGCCTTCCCCTAACACGTCCCGTAATCCTAAACCGTACCCTAACACTAACCCGTACCCTAACACGTATGCTCAACCTAAACCGTTTTAGTACCCCAACCTGTCCCCTAAACAGTCCCCATCCCCTAACCCTAACCCTTACCCTTACCCGAATCCTTACCCAAACCCGGCCCCTAATCCTAACTCGTACGCTAAAATTAAACCGTACCCTAATACGTACGCTCACCCTAAATCGTTGTCGTACCCTAACCTGTCACCTAAACCGTCCCCGTCCCCTACCCCTAACCCTAAACCTAACCCTAACCGGTCCCCTAAACCGTCACCGTCCCCGTCCCCTGACCCTAACCCTAACGCTAACACTTACCCGAAGCCTTACACTAACACGTCCCCTAATCCTAACCCGTACGCTAACACTAACCTGTACCCTAACATGTACGCTTACCCTAAACCATTGTCGTACCCTAAGCTGTCCCCTAAACCGTCCCTGTCCCCTAACCCTAGCCCTAACCCTAACAATAACCCTTACCCGAAGCCTTAACGTAACCCGTCCCCTAATCATAACCCGTACGCTAACACTAACCCATACCCTAACACGTACACTCAACCTAAACCATTGTCGTACACTAACCTTTCCCCTAAACCGTCCCCATCCCCTAACCCTAACCCTAACCCTGACCCTAATCCTAACCCTAACCCTAACCCTTACCCGAAGGCTTACCCTAACCCGTCCCATAATCCTAACCCGTACACCAGCACTAACCCGTACCCTAACACTTACGCTCACCCTAAACCGTTCTCATACACTAACCAGTCCCCTAAACCGTTCCCATCCCCGTCCCCTAACCCTAACCCTTACCTGAAGCCTTACACAAACCCGTCCCCTAATCCTAGCCTGTACGCTAACACTAACCCGTACCCTAACACGTACGCTCACCCTAAACCGTTGTCGTATCCTAAACTTTCCCCTAAACCGTCCCCGTCCCCTAACCCTAACCCTAAACCTAACCGTAACCCTAACACTTACCCAAAGCCTTACCCTAACCCGTCCCCTAATCCTAACCCATACGATAACACTAAACCATACCCTAAGACATACGCTCACCCTAAACAGTTGTCGTACCCTAACCTCTCCCCTAAACCGTCCCCGTCCCATAACCCTAACCCTATCCCTAACCCTAACCCTTACCCGAAGCCTTACACTAACCCGTCCCCTAATCCTTATCCGTACCCTAACACTAAACCATACCTTAACACGTACGCTCACCCTAAACCGTTGTCGTACCCTAACATGTCCACTAAACCGTCCTTGTCCCCTAACCCTGACCCTAACCCTAAACCTAACCCTTACCCGAAGCCTTACCCTAAACCATCCCCTAATCCTAACCCGTACGCTAACATTAACCCATACCCTAACATGTACGCTCACCCTAAACCGTTGTCGTACCCTAACCTGTCCCCTAAACTATCCCCGTCCCTTAACCCTAAGGCTAACCCTTACCCGAAGCCTTTCGCTAACCCGTCCCCTAATCCTAACCCGTACGCTAACACTAACCCGTACCCTAACACGTACGCTGACCCTAAACCACTGTCGTACCCTAAACTGTCCCCTAAACCGTCCCTGTCCCCTAACCCTAACCCTAACCCTAACCCTTACCCGAAGCCTACCCTAACTCGTCCCATAATCCTAACCCGTACGATAACACTAACCCATACCCTAACACGTACGATCACCTTAAACAGTTGTCATACACTAACCTGTGCCCTAAACCGTCCCCGTCCCCGTCCCCTAACCCTAACCCTAACCCTAACCCGAACCCTAACCCTTACCTGAAGCCTTACCCTAACCCGTCCCCTAATCCTAACCCGTACGCTAACACTAAACCGTACCCTAACACGTACACTCACTCTAAAACGTTGTCGTACCCTAACCTGTCCCCTAAACCGTCCCCGTCCCCTAACCCTAACCCTAAAACTAACCCTAACCCTAACACTTACCCGAAGACTTACCGTAACCCGTCCCCTAAACCTAAATCTTACACTAACACTAAATCGTACCCTAACACGTACGCACACCCTAAACAGTTGTCGTACCCTAACCTGTCCCCTAAACCATCCCCGTCCCCTAACCCAAACCCTAACCCTAACCCTAACCCTAAACCGTTGTCGTACCCTAACCTGTCCCCTATACTGTCCCCGTCCCCTAACCCAACCCTAACACTTACCCGAAGCCTTACACTAACCCGTCCCCTAATCCTAACCCGTATGCTAACACTAACCCGTACCCAAACACGTACACTCATCCTAAACAGTTGTTGTACCCTAACCTGTCCCCTAAACCATCCCCATCCCCTAACACTAATCTTAAGCCTAACCCTAACCCTCACCCTTACCCGAAGCCTTACCCTAACACGTACCCTAATCTTAACCCGTATGCTAACAATAACCCGTACCCTAACACGTACGCTCACCCTAAATCATTGTACCCTAACCTGTCTCCAAAACCGTCCCCCTCCCCTAACCATAACCCTAACCCTAACCCTTACCGTAAGCCTTACCATAACCCGTCCCCTAATCCTAACACGTACACTAACACTAAACATTACCCTAACACATACGCTCACCCTAACCCGTTATCGTACACTAACCTGTCCCCTAAACCGTCCACGTCCATTAACCCTAAACCTAACCCTAACCCTAACCCTTAACCGAAGCCTTACCCTAACCCATCCCCTAGTCCTAACTCGTACGCTAACACTAACCCGTACCCTAACAAGTAGGCTCACCCTAAACCATTGTCGTACCCTAACCTGTCCCCTGAACCATCCCCGTCCCATAACCCTAAACCTAACCCTTACCAAAAGCCTTACCCTAACCCGTCCACTAATCCTAATGCGTACGCTAAAACTAACCCATACCCTAACACGTACGCTCACCTTAAACTGTTATCGTACCCTAACCTGTCCCCTAAACCGTCCCCGTCCCCTAACTATAACCCAAACCCTAACCCTTACCCGAAGACTTACCCTAACCCGTCCCCTAATCCTAACCCTACTCTAACAATAACCCATACCCTAACACGTACGCTCACACTAAACCATTGTCGTACCCTAACCTGTCCCCTAAACCGTACCCATCCCCTAACCCTAACCCTAACCCTTACCCGAAGCCTTACACTAACCCGTCCCCTAAACCTAACGCGTACGCTAACACTAACCAGTACCCTAACACGTACGCTCACCCTAAACTGTTGTCGTACACTAACCTGTCCCCTAAACCGTCCCCATCCCCTAACCCTAACCCTAGCCCTAACTCTATCCCTCACCCTTACCCGAAGTGTTACCCTAACCCGTCCCCTAATCCTAACCCGTACGCTAACACTAACCCGTACCCTAACATGTACGCTCACCCTAAACCTTTCTCGTACCCTAACCTGTCCCCTAAACCGTCCCCGTCCCCTAACACTTACCCTAACCCTAACTGTAACCCTAACCCTTACCCGAAGCCTTACACTAACCCGTCTCCTAATCCTAAACTGTACACTAACACTCACCCGTACCCTAACTCGTACGCTCACCCTAAACCTTTGTCGTACCCTAACCTGTCCGCTAAACAGTCCCTGTCCCCTAACCCTAACCCTAACCCTAACCCTTACCCGAAGCCTTACCCTAACCCGTCCCGTAACACTAACCCGTACGCTAACACTAACCCATACCCTAACACGTTCGCTCACCCTAAACCGTTGCCATAACTTAACCTGTCTCCTAAACCGTCCCCATCCCCTAACCCTAACCCTTACCCGAAGCGTTACCCTAAGCCGTACCCTAATCCTAACACGTACGCTAACACTAACCCGTACTCTAACACGTACGCTCAACCTAAACCGTTGTCGTAACCTAACATGTCCCCTAAACCGTCCCTGTCCCCTAACCCTAAGCCTAACCCTAACCCTAACCCTAACCCTTACCCGAAGCCTTACCCTAACCCATCCCCTAATCCTAACCCGTACGCTAAAACTAACCCATACCCTAAAACGTACGCTCACCCTAAACCGTTGTCGTAACCTAAACTGTCCCCTAAACCGTTCCCGTCCCCTAACCCTAACCCTAACCCTAACCATAACCTTTACCCGAAGCCTTACCCTAACCCGTCCCCTAATCCTAACCCGTATGCTAACATTTACACCTACCCTAAGTTGTATGCTCAACGAAAACCGTTGTCATACACTAACCTGTACCTAAACAGTCCCTGTCCCATAACCCTAACCCTAACCCTTATCCGAAGCCTTACCCTAACCCGTCACCTAAGCCTAACTGGTACGCTAACACCAACACATACCCTAACATGTACACTCACCCTAAACCATTGTCTTACCCAAACCTGTACCTTAAATCGTCCCTGGCCCTGTCCCCTAACATTAACCATAACCCTAACCCTTTCCCGAAGCCTTATCCTAACCTGTCCCCTAATCTTAATCCGTACGCCAACACTAACCCATACCCTAACACCTAGGCTCACCTTAAATCGTTGTCGTACACTAAATTGTACCCTAAACCGTTCCCATTCCCTAACCTAATCCCTAACCCTAACCATAAACCTAATCATTACCCGAAGCCTTAGTCTAAACTGTCCCCTAATCCTAAACCGCATGCTAGCACTAACACATACCCTAACATGTACACTCAACCTAAACTGCTGTCGTATTCTAACCTATACCCTAAACCATTCCCATCCCCTAACCCTAACCCTAACCCGACGTCTTACCCTATCCCTTCCACTAATCATGGACCATACGCTAACACTAAACCTTACCCTAACATGTATTCTCACACTAACACATTGTGGTACCCTAACCTGTACCTTGAACCGTCTCCATCTCCTAACCCTAACCCTAACCCTAACCCTTACCCTAAGCCTTACCCTAACCCGTCCCCTAATTCTAACCCATATGCTAACACTAACCTGTGCCCTAACATGTATGCTCACCCTAAACTGTTGTCGTACCCTAACCTGTACCCTAAACCGTCCCTGTCCCTGTTCCCTAACACTAACACATACCCGAATCATGTCTCTAAACCTTACACTAATCCTAACCCTTACGGTAGCACTAACATGTACCCTAACACATACACTCACCCTAAACTTTTGTCATTCCCTAACCTGTATCCTAAATTGTCCCAGTCCCCTAACAATAACCCTAAACCTAAACCTAAACCTAACCCTTACGTGAAGCCTTACCCTAACCCGTCCCTTAATCCTAACCCGTACGCTAATACTAACCCATAACCAAACACGTACGCTCACCCTAAATCATTGTCATACCCTAACCTGTACCATAAATCGTCGTTGTCCCCAACCTCAAACCGTTTCCCGAAACCTTATACTAACCCTTCCCCTAATCCTAACCCGTAAACTAACACTAACATGTACCCTAACACTTACGCTCACCCTATACCGTTGTCGTACCTTAAATTGTACCCTAAACTGTCCCCATCCCCTAACCCTAACCCTAACCCTAACCCTTACCCAAAGCCTTATGCTAACCCATCGGTAATCCTAACCCCTACGCTATCACTAACCTGTATCCTAACATGTACACTCACACTAGACAATTGTCGTACCCTATCCTGTACCCTAAAACGTCCCCATCCCCTAAACCTAAACTTAAGCCTTAGCCGAAGCCTTACCCTAACACCTCCCGTAACCCTAACCCGTTTGCAAACACTAACCCATACCTTAACACGTGTAGTCAACCTAAACTCTTGTCATACACTAAACTGTACCCTAAACCGTCCCCGTCCCCCAACCCGAACCCTAAATCTTACCCTTACCCGAAGTCTTACCTTAACCCGTCCCATAATCCGAAACTGTACGCTAACGCTAACCCATACCCTATCACGTACACTCACCCTAAACCGTTGTCATACCCTAACCTGTAACAAAAACCGTCCCCATCCCCTAACCTTAACCCTAACTCTTATCCGAAACCTTGCACTAACACGTCCTCTAATCTTAACCCATACGCTAACACTAACCCATAGCCTAAAATGTACGCTCAACCAAAACTCTTGTTTTACCCTACACTGTACCCTAAACCGTCCCCATCCCCTAACCCTAACACTTTCCCTAAACCTTACAGTAACCCGTCCCCTAATCTAAACCCGTACGCTAAAACTAACTCTTACTCTAACTGCTACGCTCACCCTAAACCTTTGTCTTACACTAACCTGTACCCTAAACCGTCCCTGTTCCCATCCCCTAACCCTAACCCTAACCCTACCCCTAACCCTTACCTGAAGCCTTACCCTAACCCATCCCGTAATCCTAAACTGTACGCTAACCCTAACCAATACCCTAACACATACGCAGACCCTAAACCGTTGTCCTACCATGATCTGAACCGTAAACCATCCCTGTGCCCTAACCCTAACTCTAAACCTAACCCTTTCCCAAAGCATTACACTAACCCGTCCGCTAATCCTAACCCATAAACTAACATGAACCCATCCCCTAACATATATGTTCTACTTAATTAGTTGTCGTACCCCAACCTGTATCCTAAACCTTCCCCATACCCTAACCCTAAACTTAACACTAACCCTTACCCGAAGCCTTACCCTAACACGTCATCTAACCCTAAACCGTACGCTAACACTAATACGTACCCTAACTGTTACGCTCACCCAAAAATGTTGTCGTACCTAACCTGTACACTAAATCATTCCCGTCCCCTAACCCAAATGCTAAAACTAACCCTTACACTAAACCTTACCCTAACCCTTCCCCTAACCCTAACCCGTACACTAACACTATCCCGTACTCTAATACATACGCTCACCCTAAACCTTACCCGTCCCCTGAGCCTAACCCTAAACCTAACCCTTACCCAAAGCCGAACCCTAACGCGTCCCCTATTCCTAACCAGTTCACTTACACTAAACCATACCCAAACACGTACGCTCCCCTAAACCATTGTCGTACCCTAACATGTACCCTAAACCATCCCCTTCCCCTAACCCTACCCCTAACACTTATGCGAAGACTTACCCTAACCCGTCCCCTATTCCTAGCCCATACGGTGACACTAACCATTACCGTAACACGTATGCTCACCCTAAACCGTTTTCGTACCCTAACCTTTACCCGAATCCGTCCCTGTCCATTAACCCTAACCCTAAACCTTACGTGAAGCCTTACCTTAACCTGTCTCCTAATGTTAATCCATACACTAACACTAATCCATACCCTCACACCTATGCTCACCCTAAATTGTTGTAGTAATATAACCTGTACCTTAAACCATCCCTATCCCCAAACCCTAACCCTAACCCAAACCCAGAGCACTTCCTCTTATGGTTCTTTACCTTAGGGAAATGAAATCAAAAAGACACATCTATGCCAAAGTTTGGGATGGCTCCTTTTACAAGAACCTCGTCTATGATACAAGTTAAATATCCCAGAAAGTGAAATCTGGATAAAGAATTAGTGGTACTTACCTACAACTGAATATCACTCAGCAATGAAATCTATGTCTTCAGGTCCGAAGCAACATAATGAGTGGATTCAGGTATGATGATTCTAAGTGAAATAAGTCACACAGAAAAAGAAACATCATAAGATGTCACTAATACACGGAACTTAATCTTGGCTACACATGAACTGAATTACAAAACAGAACAGGGTCTCAAATTTAGAAAACCTACTTATGCTTGCTTAATGGGAAAGGTGGGTTGGGCTGCTGCATAAAACCAGAGACTGAAATTAGCACACATACTGTTCCTAAAACAAATATGTAATAGAATAGACCTACTCCTTGCTCAACGAAATGGACTTGACACCCCATATTCAAGACCTAGGAATATACCTGACTAGTAAGAATCTAAAAACCTATGGATTTATATGTCCCCGTAAGAGAATCAAGCGTGTGTACAGCAGCATAAACGCAACAGTGAAAATCATCTAAATCCCATTATCAATAGAAATTTCAAGAAAAACCACAATAACAGAGAAATACAGAACAATTCTTAAATATTTCAATCAGGGCTAGTGATGCAACCTGGATTCAGCACATCTACACCTAGAGCTGGGTGAGACATAAGGCAGAACACTTGGGCTCATTGGTTTGTTGAGGTTCGGTGAGCAAAAGCAGACCCTTTGAAGTCATACTGCACGGTACCTATTCCATGAGTCCCAACTCTCCAGGTTAAAGGGATTCTTCTTTCAGCTAAAAAATGCACGGGGAGCCCCGAATATTGTCCACTGTGTGATCTGGAAACGTTTTTAAAGGCATCTCAAATTTCATTCCCTTGTACTCGGGCTCGGCATTCCAGATGCTTTACTAACACTCACCCAACTAGGTGAGTCGGTGCCTTTAACCTCCTGTTTGGCCCAGTTTGCAATTTCTGTGGAAGATGAACAGGATTAGGGAGAACCAATGAGAAAGTAGCTGTAGATGTTTGGAAGGGCAAATTTAAGTCTCATTTCCCAACAGGAAGATGAATTAACCAAATGCTCAGCATACACTGCCGGAACCAGATTAGGGTCTGAAGCTATCTTGCGGTTTTGCAGTCAGCTCACAAGAAAGCGAGTTGGAGAAAGGAGCTCAGGGGTACTGTAATTCACAAACCTGCACAGTTATAAGTGACAGCAATCGTCCAAAATTATATTGAAGTAAGGCTGCGAAGAGGACTTGAAAGTGAGGCAGAATTGCAGGAAACCAATCTGGGAGGAAGACTGGAGTTGCATTTAAAACATAGGAAAACAGGCAGAACGAGGACAATGATGCACTTGGCAAAAAAAGCGCGTATGCTTTTTTCCTGAATATATTCAGGAAAAAACGCATACGTGCTTTTTGGCCAAATAAGCAAGCATGAAAAGGAAATCTGCACTACAATAAAGTCAAACTCCCCCCCCCCCCAGATCAAAAGTGCCATCTATAAAAAGTGAAAAATTCCAAAGCCAGGAAACACCACCAAGAAGAGGGAGCCTTGTTATGCCGATGGGCGGGACGTAAATTGCCAACAGGCATTCTGGAGACCTGTATGGTGTTTCCTGAAACATATAAGAAACAAAGCAACACAGCCTATGGTACTTCCACTTATGGTCCTATAGCTCAGGGAAATTAAAATCAAAAAGACACAGCCACCCCAAAGATTCAGATGGCTGTGTTTACAACAGCATCCTCTACCGTACAAGTTACATATCCCAGAAAGCGAAAAATGGATAAAGAACTTGTGGTACTTACGTACAATGGAATATCACACAGCATTGAAATCTACGTCATAAGGCCCGTAGCAGTGTAGTGAGTGGATTCAGGTACAATGATACTACATGAAATAAGTCACACAGAAAAAGAAACATCATAAGATATCAGTAATACACGGAATGTAAACTTGGCTACACATGAACTGAATTACAAAACTGAACAGGGTCTCAAATTTAGAAAACAAACTTATGCTTGCTTAAGGGGAAAGGTGAGTTGGGGTGCTGCATAAAACCAGAGATTGAAATTAGCACAGATACCTTTCCATAAGCCAAATATGTAATACACAAGTCTTACTCCTTGCTCAATGAAATAGACTCAACAACCCATATTCAACGCCTAGAAATATACCTGACTACTAAGAATGTTAAAACCCATGGATTTATATGTCTCCGTAAGAGAATCAAGGGTGTGTACAGCGTCCTAAAGGCAGCAGTGAAAATCCGATAAATGCCATTTTCAAAATAAATTTCTAAAACAAAACACGAAGACAGTGAAATAGAGAGCAATAGTTTTTTTTTTTTTCTTGCAGTAGTGGGCCTCTCACTGTTGTGGCCTCTCCCGTTGTGGAGCACAGGCTCCAGACGCGCAGGACCAGCGGCCACGGCCAACCGGCCCAGCCGCTCCACGGCATGTGGGATTCTCCCAGACTGGGGAATGAACCTGTGTCCCCTGCAACGGCAGGCGGATTCTCAACCACTGCGCCACCAGGGAAGCCTGAGAGCAATTCTTAAATAATTCATTCAGGGCTTGTGATGCAACCTGGATTAACCAAATCTACACCCAGTGCTAGGAGAGACATGTGGCTGGACACCTCCAGCTAATAGCATTGGTGAGCTTCAGTGAGCAAATACAGACCCTTTGAAGTCATAGTGCATGATACCCATTCCATGGGTCCCAACACTCCAGGTTCAAGGGATTCTTCCTTCAGCTAAAATATGCATGGGAAACCCAGAGTATGGTCCACTGTGTGACTGGGAAACGATTTAAAATGCATCTCGGTATTCGGCCCCTGGTACTCGGGTTCACCATTCCAGACACTTTATTAACACTCTCCCCACTTGGAGAGTCACTGCCTTTAACCTCCTATTTGGCACAGTTTGCAATTTCTGAGGAAGATGAATAGCAATAGGGAGAACCACTGAGAGACTAGCTGTAGGTGTTTCCACGGGCAAATTTAACGCTCATTACGAACCAGGAAGAAGAATTAACCAAAGGTTCAGTGTGCCCTGCTGGAACCAGATTAGGGCCTGAAGCAATCCTGCGTTTTGGCGGCCACCTCACAAGAAATCGAGTTGAAGAAAGGAGCTCAGGGGCACTGTAATTCACAAACCTGCAGAATTATAAATGACAGCTATCGTCCAAAAATGTATTGAAGTAATGCTGTGAAGAAGACTTGAAAGTGGGGTAGAATTGCAGGAAATTGACTTCACGAGGTAGACTGGAATTGTATTTAAAGCATAGGAATAGTGGCAGAACGTCAACAATGATGCACTTGGCCCAAAAGTGCGTATGCGTTTTTTCCTGAATATATTCAGGAAAAAACGCATACACACTTTATGGCCAACCAAGCAAGCATGTAAAGGTAATCTGCACTACAATGAAGTCTCACTGCCCCCCGTTCAAAAGGGCCATCTTGAAAAAGAATAAAATCCAGAAAGGCAGGACAGGGCATGGAGAACAGGGAGCCTTGTTATGCTGATGGGTGTGATGTAAATTGCCAACAGACACTCTGGAGAAGTGAATGGTGTTTCCTGAATACCTAAAAAACAAAGCAACAGAGCCTATGGCACTTCCACTTATTGTCCTATAGGTTAGGGAAATTAAGATAAAAAACACACATCCACCCCAAAGTTTCGGACGGCTCTGTTTCCAAGAACCTCGTCTACGCTACAAGTCATATATGCCAAAAGGCGAAAAATGGATAAAGAAATTTCGGTACGTACGTAAAATGGAATATCACCTAGCAAAGAAATCTATGTCATCCGGCCCGTCGCGGCATAATGACTGGATTGAGGTACGATGATAATACGTGAAATAAGTCAACAGAAAGAGAAACATCATAAGATGTCACTAATACAGGGAATAAAAACTTGGCTATACATGAACTGAATTACAAAACAGAAGAGGGTCTCAAATGAAGAAGACCAAGTTATGCTTGCTTAATGGGGAAGGTGAGTTGGGGTGCTGCATAAAACCAGAGATTGAAATTAGCACAGATACCGTTCTATAACCCAAATAAGTAATAGAGAAGACCTATTCCTTGCTCAACAAAATGGACTCAACACCCCATATTCAACGCCTAGGAATATACCTGACTAGGAAAATTCTTAAAACCCATGGATTTATATGTCTCCGTAAGAGAATCAAGCGTGTGTACAGCGGCATAAACGCAGCAGTGAAAATCCGATAAATCCCATTATCAAAATAAATTTCGAAAACAAAACACAAAGACAGTGAAATAGAGAGCAATTCTTAAATAATTCACTCAGGGCATGTGATGCAACCGGGATTTACCACATCTACACCCAGAGCTGGTTGAGACATAAGGCTGGACACTTCAGGCTGATAGCATTGGTGAGTTTCGGTGAGCAAATGCAGACCCTTTGAAGTCATACTGCATAGTACCTATTCCATGGGTCCCAACTCTCCAGGTTCAAGGGATTCTTCCTCCAGCTAAAACATGCATGGGAAACCCAGAGTATGGTCCACCGTCTGATTGGAAAACGATTTAAAATGCATCTCAGGTTTCGTATCCTGGTCCTCGGGTTCAACATTCCAGATGCTTTACTAAAACTCTCCCCGCTTGGAGACTCAGTGCCTTTAACCTCCTCTTTGGCACAGCTTGCAATTTCTGTGCAAGATGAACAGGAATAGGGAGAACCAATGAGAGACTAGCTGTAGGCGTCTGCACGGGCAAATGTAACGCTCATTTCCCACCAGGAAGAGGAATTAACCAAAGGCTCAGTGTGCCCTGCTGGAAACAGATTAGGGCCTGAAGCAATCCTGCGGTTTTGTGCCCAGCTCACAAGAAAGCGAGTTGAAGAAAGGAGCCCAGGGGCACTGTAATTCACAAACATGCAGAGTTATAAATGACAGCTATCCTCCAAAAATATATTGAAGTAAGCCTGCGAAGGGGACTTGAAAGCGGGGCAGAATTTCAGGAAAACGATTGCAGGGGGTAGACTGGAATTGCCCTGAAAGCATAGGAAAAGAGGCAGAACGTCAACAATGATGCACTTGGCCAAAAAGGGCGTATGCGTTTTTTCCTGAATATATTCAGGAAAAAACGCATACACCTTTTTGGCCAACCAAGCAAGCCTGTAAAGGAAATCTGCACTACAATGAAGTCTCACTGCCCCCCGGGCAAAAGGGCAATCTGAAAAAAGTGTAAAATCCAGAAAGGTAGGACAGGATATGGAGAACAGGGAGCCTTGTTATGCTGATTGGCATGATGTAAATTGCCAGCAGCCACCCTGGAGAAGTGTATGGTGTTTCCTGAAACACGTAAGAAACAAAGCAACACAGCCTATGGCACTTCCACATATGGTCCTATAGCTTACGGAAATTAAAATCAAAAACAGACAGCCACCCCAATATTTGGGACGGCTGTGTTCACAAGAAGCTCGTCTACAGTATCAGGTAAATATCCCAGAAAACAAAAAATGGATAAAGAAGTTGTGGCACGTACGTACCATGCAATATCACTCAACAATGAAATCTGTGTCATCAGGCCCGTAGCGGCATAGTGGGTGGATGCAGGTACAGTGATTCTACGTGAACTACGTCACACAGAAAAGGAAACATCCTAAGATATCACTAATACACGGAATGTAAACTTGACTACACATGAACTGAATTACAAAACAGAACAGGGTCTCAAATTTAGAAAACCAACTAGTGCTTGCTTATGTGAAAAGGTGCCTTGGGGCGCTGCATAAAACCAGAGACTGAAATTAGCACAGATAACTTTCCATAAGCCAAATATGTAATAGACAAGACCTACTCCTTGCTCAACGAAATAGACCCAACACCACATATTCAACGCCTAGGAATATACCTGACTAGGAAGAATCTTAAAACCCATGGATATATATGTTTCCATAAGAGAATCAAGCGTGTGTACAGCGGCCGAAACGCAGCAGTGAAAATCCGATAAATCCCATTATCAAAATAAATTTCGAAAACAAAACACAAAGACAGTGAAATAGAGAGCAATTCTTAAATAATTCACTCAGGGCATGTGATGCAACTGGGATTTACCACATCTACACCCAGAGCTGGTTGAGACATAAGGCTGGACACTTCAGCCTGATAGCATTGGTGAGTTTCGGTGAGCAAATGCAGACCCTTTGAAGTCATACTGCATGGTACCCATTCCATGGGTCCCAACTCTCCAGGTTCAAGGCATTCTTCCTCCAGCTAAAACATGCATGGGAAACCCAGAGTATCGTCCACCGTGTGATTGGGAAACGATTTAAAATGCATCTCAGTTTTCGTATCCTGGTCCTCGGGTTCACCATTCCAGATGCTTTACTAACACTCTCCCTGCTTGGAGAGTCAGTGCCTTTAACCTCCTCTTTGGCACAGCTTGCAATTTCTGTGCAAGATGAACAGGAATAGGGAGAACCAATGAGAGACTAGCTGTAGGTGTCTGCACGGGCAAATGTAACGCTCATTGCCCACCAGGAAGAGGAATTAAAGAAAGGATCAGTGTGCCCTGCCGGAAACAGATTAGGGCCTGAAGCAATCCTGCGGTTTTGTGCCCAGCTCACAAGAAAGCGAGTTGAAGAAAGGAGCTCAGGGGCACTGTAATTCACAAACCTGCAGAGTTATAAATGACAGCTATACTCCAAAAATATATTGGAGTAAGCCTGCGAAGGGGACTTGAAAGCGGGGCAGAATTTCAGGAAAACGATTGCAGGGGGTAGACTGGAATTGCCCTGAAAGCATAGGAAAAGAGGCACAACGTCGACAATGATGCACTTGGCCAAAAAGGGCGTATTCGTTTTTCCTGAATATATTCAGGGAAAAACGCATACGCCCTTTTTGGCCAACCAAGCAACCCTGTAAAGGAAATCTGCACTACAATGAAGTCTCACTGCCCCCCGGGCAAAAGGGCCATCTGAAAAAAGTGTAAAATCCAGAAAGGTAGGACAGGATATGGAGAACAGGGAGCCTTGTTATGCTGTTTGGCAGGATGTAAATTGCCAGCAGCCACCCTGGAGAAGTGTATGGTGTTTCCAGAAACACGTAAGAAACAAAGTAACACAGCCTATGGAACTTTCACTTATGGTCCTATAGCTTACGGAAATTAAAATCAAAAACAGACAGCCACCCCAATATTTGGGACGGCTGTGTTCACAAGAAGCTCGTCTACAGTATCAGGTAAATATCCCAGAAAGCATAAAATGGATAAAGAAGTTGTGGCAGGTACGTACAATGCAATATCACTCAGCAATGAAATCTGTGTCATCAGGCCAGAAGCGGCATAGTGAGTGGATGCAGGTACGGCGATTCTACGTGAACTACGTCACACAGAAAAAGAAACATAATAAGATATCACTAATACACGGAATGTAAACTTGACTACACATGAACTGAATTACAAAACAGAACAGGGTCTCAAATTTAGAACGCCAACTAGTGCTTGCTTATGGGGAAAGGTGCGTTGGGGTGCTGCATAAAACCAGAGACTGAAATTAGCACAGATAACTTTCCATAAGCCAAATATGTAATAGAAAAGACCTACTCCTTGCTCAACGAAATGGACCCAACACCACATATTCAACGCCTAGGAATATACCTGACTAGGAAGAATCTTAAAACCCATGGATATATATGTATCCGTAAGAGAAACAAGCGTGTGTACAGCGGCCGAAACGCAGCAGTGAAAATCCGATAAATCCCATTATCAAAATAAATTTCGAAAACAAAACACAAAGACAGTGAAATAGAGAGCAATTCTTAAATAATTCACTCAGGGCATGTGATGCAACCGGGATTTACCACATCTACACCCAGAGCTGGTTGAGACATAAGGCTGGACACTTCAGGCTGATAGCATTGGTGAGTTTCGGTGAGCAAATGCAGACCCTTTGAAGTCATACTGCATGGTACTTATTCCATGGGTCCCAACTCTTCAGGTTCAAGGGATTCTTCCTCCAGCTAAAACATGCATGGGAAACACCAGTATGGTCCACCGTGTGATTGGGAAATGATTTATAATGCATCTCAGTTTTCCTATCCTGGTCCTCGTGTTCACCATTCCAGATGCTTTACTAACACTCTCCCTGCTTGGAGAGTCAGTGCCATTAACCTCCTGTTTGGCACACCTTGCAATTTCTGTGCAAGATGAACAGGAATAGGGAGAAACAATGAGAGACTAGCTGTAGGTGTCTGCACGGGCAAATGTAACGCTCATTTCCCACCAGGAAGTGGAATTAACCAAAGGCTCAGCATGCTCTCCGAGAAACAGATTAGGGACTGAAGCAATCCTGCGGTTTTGTGTCCAGCTCACAAGAAAGCGAGTTGAAGAAAGGAGCTCAGGGGCACTGTAATTCACAAACCCGCAGAGTTATAAATGACAGCTATCCTCCAAAAATATATTGAAGTAAGCCTGCGAAGGGGACTTGAAAGCGGGGCAGAATTTCAGGAAAACGATTGCAGGTGGTAGACTGGAATTGCCCTGAAAGCATAGGAAAAGAGGGACAACATCGACAATGATGCACTTGGCCAAAAAGGGCGTATGCGTTTTTTCCTGAATATATTCAGGAAAAAACGCATACGCACTTTTTGGCCAACCAAGCAAGCCTGTAAAGGAAATCTGCACTACAATGAAGTCTCACTGCCCCCAGGGCAAAAGGGCCATCTGAAAAAAGTGTAAAATCCAGAAAGGTAGGACAGTATATGGAGAACAGGGAGCCTTGTTATGCTGATTGGCATGATGTAAATTGCCAGCAGCCACCCTGGAGAAGTGTATGGTGTTTCCTGAAACACGTAAGAAACAAAGCAACACAGCCTATGGCACTTCCACTTATGGTCCTATAGCTTACGGAAATTAAAATCAAAAACAGACAGCCACCCCAATATTTGGGACGGCTGTGTTCACAAGAAGCTCGTCTACAGTATCAGGTAAATATCCCAGAAAACAAAAAATGGATAAAGAAGATGTGGCACGTACGTACCATGCAATATCACTCAGCAATGAAATCTGTGTCATCAGGCCCGTAGCGGCATAGTGAGTGGATGCAGGTACGGTGATTCTACGTGAACTACGTCACACAGAAAAGGAAACATCCTAATATATCACTAATACACGGAATGTAAACTTGACTACACATGAACTGAATTACAAAACAGAACAGGGTCTCAAATTTAGAAAACCAACTAGTGCTTGCTTATGGGAAAAGGTGCCTTGGGGTGCTGCATAAAACCAGAGACTGAAATTAGCACAGATAACTTTCCATAAGCCAAATATGTAATAGACAAGACCTACTCCTTGCTCAACGAAATAGACCCAACACCACATATTCAACGCCTAGGAATATACCTGACTAGGAAGAATCTTAAAACCCATGGATATATATGTTTCCATAAGAGAATCAAGCGTGTGTACAGCGGCCGAAATGCAGCAGTGAAAATCCGATAATTCCCATTATCAAAATAAATTTCGAAAACAAAACACAAAGACAGTGAAATAGAGAGCAATTCTTAAATAATTCACTCAGGGCATGTGATGCAACTGGGATTTACCACATCTACACCCAGAGCTGGTTGAGACATAAGGCTGGACACTTCAGGCTGATAGCATTGGTGAGTTTCGGTGAGCAAATGCAGACCCTTTGAAGTCATACTGCATGGTACCCATTCCATGGGTCCCAACTCTCCAGGTTCAAGGGATTCTTCCTCCAGCTAAAACATGCATGGGAAACCCAGAGTATCGTCCACCGTGTGATTGGGAAACGATTTAAAATGCATCTCAGTTTTCGTATCCTGGTCCTCGGGTTCACCATTCCAGATGCTTTACTAACACTCTCCCCGCTTGGAGAGTCAGTGCCTTTAAACTCCTCTTTGTCACAGCTTGCAATTTCTGTGCAAGATGAACAGGAATAGGGAGAATCAATGAGAGACTAGCTGTAGGTGTCTGCACGGGCAAATGTAACGCTCATTGCCGACCAGAAAGAGGAATTAAACAAAGGCTCAGCGTGCCCTGCTGAAAACAGATTAGGGCCTGAAGCAATCTTGCGGTTTTGTGCCCAGCTCACAAGAAAGCGAGTTGAAGAAAGGAGCTCAGGGGCACTGTAATTCACAAACCTGCAGAGTTATAAATGACAGCTATCCTCCAAAAATATATTGAAGTAAGCCTGCGAAGGGGACTTGAAAGCGGGGCAGAATTTCAGGAAAATGATTGCAGGGGTAGACTGGAATTGCCGTGAAAGCATAGGAAAAGAGGCAGAACGTCGACAATGATGCACTT
Source organism: Phocoena phocoena (assembly GCF_963924675.1). Classification (NCBI taxonomy): domain Eukaryota; kingdom Metazoa; phylum Chordata; class Mammalia; order Artiodactyla; family Phocoenidae; genus Phocoena; species Phocoena phocoena. The sequence goes on along the minus strand of NW_027077358.1, from coordinate 359,061 downwards.
GGCCAAAAAGGGCGTATGTGTTTTTTCCTGAATATATTCAGGAAAAAACGCATACGCCCTTTTTGGCCAACCAAGCAAGCCTGTAAAGGAAATCTGCACTACAATTAAGTCTCACTGCCCACCAGGCAAAAGGGCCATCTGAAAAAAGTGTAAAATCCAGAAAGGTAGGACAGGATATGGAGAACAGGGAGCCTTGTTATGCTGATTGGCAGGATGTAAATTGCCAGCAGCCACCCTGGAGAAGTGTATGGTGTTTCCTGAAACACGTAAGAAACAAAGCAACACAGCCTATGGCACTTCCACTTATGGTCCTATAGCTTACGGAAATTAAAATCAAAAACAGACAGCCACCCCAATATTTGGGACGGCTGTGTTCACAAGAAGCTCGTCTACAGTATCACGTAAATATCCCAGAAAGCAAAAAATGGATAAAGAAGTTGTGGCACGTACGTGCAATGCAATATCACTCAGCAATGAAATCTGTGTCATCAGTCCCGTAGCGGCATAGTGAGTGGATGCAGGTACGGTGATTCTACGTGAACTACGTCACACAGAAAAAGAAACATCATAAGATATCACTAATACACGGAATGTAAACTTGACTACACATGAACTGAATTACAAAACAGAACAGGGTCTCAAATTTAGAAAACCAACTAGTGCTTGCTTATGGGGAAAGGTGCCTTGGGGTGCTGCATAAAACCAGAGACTGAAATTAGCACAGATAACATTCCATAAGCCAACTATGTAATAGACAAGACCTACTCCTTGCTCAACGAAATGGACTCAACACCACATATTCAACGCCAAGGAATATACCTGACTAGGAAGAATCTTAAAACCCATGGATATATATGTCTCCGTAAGTGAATCAAGCGTGTGTACAGCGGCCGAAACGCAGCAGTGAAAATCCGATAAATCCCATTATCAAAATAAATTTCGAAAACAAACACAAAGAAAGTGAAAGAGAGAGCAATTCTTAAATAATTCACTCAGGGCATGTGATGCAACCGGGATTGACCACATCTACACCCAGAGCTGGTTGAGACATAAGGCTGGACACTTCAGGCTGATAGCATTGGTGAGTTTCGGTGAGCAAATGCAGACCCTTTGAAATCATACTGCATGGTACCCATTCCATGGGTCCCAACTCTCCAGGTTCAAGGGATTCTTCCTCCAGCTAAAACATGCATGGGAAACCCAGAGTATCGTCCACCGTGTGATTGGGAAACGATTTAAAATGCATCTCAGTTTTCGTATCCTGGTCCTCGGGTTCACCATTCCAGATGCTTTACTAACACTCTCCCCGCTTGGAGAGTCAGTGCCTTTAACTTCCTGTTTGGCACAGCTTGCAATTTCTGTGCAAGATGAACAGGAATAGGGAGAACCAATGAGAGACTAGCTGTAGGTGTCTGCACGGGCAAATGTAACGCTCATTTCCCACCAGGAAGAGGAATTAACCAAAGGCTCAGCGTGCCCTGCTGGAAACAGATTAGGGCCTGAAGCAATCCTGCGGTTTTGTGCCCAGCTCACAAGAAAGCGAGTTGAAGAAAGGAGCTCAGGGGCACTGTAATTCACAAACCTGCAGAGTTATAAATGACAGCTATCCTCCAAAAATATATTGAAGTAAGCCTGCGAAGGGAACTTGAAAGCGGGGCAGAGTTTCAGGAAAACCATTGCAGGGGGTAGACTGGAATTGCCCTGAAAGCATAGGAAAAGAGGCAGAACGTCGACAATGATGCACTTGGCCAAAAAGGGCGTATGTGTTTTTTCCTGAATATATTCAGGAAAAAACGCATACGCCCTTTTTGGCCAACCAAGCAAGCCTGTAAAGGAAATCTGCACTACAATTAAGTCTCACTGCCCACCGGGCAAAAGGGCCATCTGAAAAAAGTGTAAAATCCAGAAAGGTAGGACAGGATATGGAGAACAGGGCGCCTTGTTATGCTGATTGGCATGATATAAATTGTGAACAGCCACCCTGGAGAAGTGTATGGTGTTTCCTGAAACACGTAAGAAATAAAGCAACCCAGCCTATGGCAATTGCACTTATGGTCCTATTGCTTAGGGAAATTAAAATAAAAAACAGAGAGCCACCCCAAAGTTTGGGACGGCTGTGTTCCCAAAAAGCTCGTCTACAGTACCAGGTAAATATCCCAGAAAGCAAAAAATGGATAAAGATGTTGTGGCACGTACGTGCAATGCAATATCACTCAGCAATGAAATCTGTGTCATCAGGCCCTTAGCGGCATAGTGAGTGGATGCAGGTACGGTGATTCTACGTGAACTACGTCACACAGAAAAAGAAACATCATAAGATATCACTAATACACGGAATGTAAACTTGACTACACATGAACTGAATTACAAAACAGAACAGGGTCTCAAATTTAGAAAATCAAGTAGTGCTTGCTTATGGAGAAAGGTGCCTTGGGCTGCTGCATAAAACCAGAGACTGAAATTAGCACAGATAACATTCCATAAGCCAAATATGTAATAGACAAGACCTACTCCTTGCTCAACGAAATGGACTCAACACCACATATTCAACGCCTAGGAATATACCTGACTAGGAAGAATCTTAAAACCCATGGATTTATATGTCTCCGTAAGAGAATCAAGCGTGTGTACAGCGGCAAAAACGCAGCAGTGAAAATCCGATAAATCCCATTATCAAAATAAATTTCAAAAACAAAACACAAAGACAGTGAAATAGAGAGCAATTCTTAAATAATTCACTCAGGGCATGTGATGCAACCGGGATTTAACACATCTACACCCAGAGCTGGTTGAGACATAAGGCTGGACACTTCAGGCTGATAGCATTGGTGAGTTTCGGTGAGCAAATGCAGACCCTTTGAAGTCATACTGCATGGTACTCATTCCATGGGTCCCAACTCTCCAGGTTCAAGGGATTCTTCCTCCAGCTAAAACATGCATGGGAAACCCAGAGTATCGTCCACCGTGTGATTGGGAAACGATTTAAAATGCATCTCAGTTTTCGTATCCTGGTCCTCGGGTTCACCATTCCAGATGCCTTACTAACACTCTCCCCGCTTGGAGAGTCAGTGCCTTTAACCTCCTGTTTGGCACAGCTTGCAATTTCTGTGCAAGATGAACAGGAATAGGGAGAACCAATGAGAGACTAGCTGTAGGTGTCCGCACGGGCAAATATAATGCTCATTTCCCACCAGGAAGAGGAATTAAACAAAGGCTCAGCGTGCCCTGCCGGAAACAGATTAGGGCCTGAAGCAATCCTGCGGTTTTGTGCCCAGCTCACAAGAAAGCGAGTTGAAGAAAGGAGCTCAGGGACACTGTAATTCACAAACCTGCAGAGTTATAAATGACAGCTATCCTCCAAAAATATATTGAAGTAAGCCTGCGAAGGGGACTTGAAAGCGGGGCAGAGTTTCAGGAAAACGATTGCAGGGGGTAGACTGGAATTGCCCTGAAAGCATAGGAAAAGAGGCAGAACGTCGACAATGATGCACTTGGCCAAAAAGGGCGTATGCGTTTTTTCCTGAATATATTCAGGAAAAAACGCATACGCACTTTTTGGCCAAACAAGCAAGCCTGTAAAGGAAATCTGCACTACAATGAAGTCTCACTGCCCCACGGGCAAAAGGGCCATCTGAAAAAAGTGTAAAATCCAGAAAGTTAGGACAGGATATGGAGAACAGGGAGCCTTGTTATGCTGATTGGCAGGATGTAAATTGCCAGCAGCCACCTTGGAGAAGTGTATGGTGTTTCTTGAAACACGTAAGAAACAAAGCAACACAGCCTATGGCACTTCCACTTACGGTCCTATTCCTTAGGGAAATTAAAATCAAAAACAGACAGCCACCCCAAAGTTTGGGACGGCTGTGTTCCCAAGAAGCTCGTCTACAGTACCAGGTAAATATCCCAGAAAGCAAAAAATGGATAAAGAAGTTGTGGCACGTACATGCAATGCAGTTTCACTCAGCAATGAAATCTGTGTCATCAGGCCCGTAGCGGCATAGTGAGTGGATGCAGGTACGGTGATTCTACGTGAACTACATCACACAGAAAAAGAAACATCATAAGATATCACTAATACACGGAATGTAAACTTGACTAAACATGAACTGAATTACAAAACAGAACAATGTCTCAAATTTAGAAAACCAACTATTGCTTGCTTATGGGGAAAGGTGCCTTGGGGTGCTGCATAAAACCAGAGACTGAAATTAGCACAGATAACATTCCATAAGCCAAATATGTAATAGACAAGACCTACTCCTTGCTCAACGAAATGGACTCAAAACCACACATTCAACGATTAGGAATATACCTGACTAGGAAGAATCTTAAAACCAATGGATTTTTATGTCTCTGTAAGAGAATCAACCGTCTGTACAGCGGCATAAACGCAGCAGTGAAAATCTGATAAATCCCATTATCAAAATAAATTTCAAAAACAAAACACAGAGACAGTGAAATAGAGAGCAATTCTTAAATAATTCACTCAAGGCATGTGATGCAACCGGGATTTAACACATCTACACCCAGAGTTGGTTGAGACATAAGGCTGGACACTTCAAGCTGATAGCATTGGTGAGTTTCGGTGAGCAAATGCAGACCCTTTTAAGTCATACTGCATGGTACCCATTCCATGGGTCCCAACTCTCCAGGTTCAAGGCATTCTTCCTCCAGCTAAAACATGCATGGGAAACCCAGAGTATCGTCCACCGTGTGATTGGGAAACGATTTAAAATGCATCTCAGTTTTCGTATCCTGGTCCTCGGGTTCACCATTCCAGATGCTTTACTAACACTCTCCCCGCTTGGAGAGTCAGTGCCTTTAACCTCCTCTTTGGCACAGCTTGCAATTTCTGTGCAAGATGAACAGGAATAGGGAGAACCAATGAGAGACTAGCTGTAGGTGTCTGCACGGGCAAATGTAACGCCCTTTGCCAACCAGGAAGAGGAATGAAACAAAGGCTCAGTGTGCCCTGCCGGAAACAGATTAGGGCCTGAAGCAATCCTGCGGTTTTGTGTCCAGCTCACAAGAAAGCGAGTTGAAGAAAGGAGCTCAGGGGCACTGTAATTCACAAACCTGCAGAGTTATAAATGACAGCTATCCTCTAAAAGTATATTGAAATAAGCCTGCGAAGGGGACTTGAAAGCGGGGCAGAATTTCAGGAAAACGATTGCAGGGGGTAGACTGGAATTGCCCTGAAAGCATAGGAAAAAAGGCACAACTTCGACAATGATGCACTTGGCCAAAAAGGGCGTATGCGTTTTTTCCTGAATATATTCAGGAAAAAACGCATACGCCCTTTTTGGCCAACCAAGCAAGCCTGTAAAGGAAATCTGCACTACAATGAAATCTCACTGCCCACCGGGCAAAAGGGCCATCTGAAAAAAGTGTAAAATCCAGAAAGTTAGGACAGGATATGGAGAACAGGGAGCCTTGTTATGCTGATTGGCAGGATGTAAATTGTGAACAGCCACCCTGGAGAAGTGTATGGTGTTTCCTGAAAAACGTAAGAAATAAAGCAACCCAGCCCATGGCAATTGCACTTATGGTCCTATTGCTTACGGGAATTAAAATGAAAAACAGACAGCCACCCCAAAGTTTGGGACGGCTGTGTTCCCAAAAAGCTCGTGTACAATACCAGGTAAATATCCCAGAAAGCAAAAAATGGATAAAGAAGTTGTGGCACGTACGTGCAATGCAATATCACTCAGCAATGAAATCTGTGTCATCAGGCCCGTAGCGGCATAGTGAGTGGATGCTGGTACGGTGATTCTAAGTGAACTACGTCACACAGAAAAAGAAACATCATAAGATATCACTAATACACGGAATGTAAACTTGACTACACATGAACTGAATTACAAAACAGAACAGGGTCTCAAATTTAGAAAACCAACTAGTGCTTGCTTATGGTGAAAGGTGCCTTGGGGTGCTGCATAAAACCAGAGACTGAAATTAGCACAGATAACATTCCATAAGCCAAATATGTAATAGACAAGACCTACTCCTTGCTCAACGAAATGGACTCAACACCACATATTCAACGCCTAGGAATATACCTGACTAGGAAGAATCTTAAAACCCATGGATTTTTATGTCTCTGTAAGAGAATCAAGCGTCTGTACAGCGGCATAAACGCAGCAGTGAAAATCCGATAAATCCCATTATCAAAATAAATTTCAAAAACAAAACACAGAGACAGTGAAATAGAGAGCAATTCTTAAATAATTCACTCAAGGCATGTGATGCAACCGGGATTTCACACATCTACACCCAGAGTTGGTTGAGACATAAGGCTGGACACTTCAAGATGATAGCATTGGTGAGTTTCGGTGAGCAAATGCAGACCCTTTTAAGTCATACTGCATGGTACCCATTCCATGGGTCCCAACTCTCCAGGTTCAAGGCATTCTTCCTCCAGCTAAAACATGCATGGGAAACCCAGAGTATCGTCCACCGTGGGATTGGGAAACGATTTAAAATGCATCTCAGTTTTCGTATCCTGGTCCTCGGGTTCACCATTCCAGATGCTTTACTAACACTCTCCCCGCTTGGAGAGTCAGTGCCTTTAACCTCCTCTTTGGCACAGCTTGCAATTTCTGTGCAAGATGAACAGGAATAGGGAGAACCAATGAGAGACTAGCTGTAGGTGTCTGCACGGGCAAATGTAACGCTCATTGCCAACCAGGATGAGCAATTAAACAGAGGCTCAGTGTGCCCTGCCGGAAACAGATTAGGGCCTGAAGCAATACTGCGGTTTTGTGCCCAGCTCACAAGAAAGCGAGTTGAAGAAAGGAGCTCAGGGGCACTGTAATTCACAAACCTGCAGAATTATAAATGACAGCTATCCTCTAAAAGTATATTGAAATAAGCCTGCGAAGGGGACTTGAAAGCGGGGCAGAATTTCAGGAAAACGATTGCAGGGGGTAGACTGGAATTGCCCTGAAAGCATAGGAAAAGAGGCACAACGTCGACAATGATGCACTTGGCCAAAAAGGGCGTATGCGTTTTTTCCTGAATATATTCAGGAAAAAACGCATACGCCCTTTTTGGCCAACCAAGCAAGCCTGTAAAAGTTATCTGCACTACAATGAAATCTCACTGCCCACCGGGCAAAAGGGCCATCTGAAAAAAGTGTAAAACCCAGAAAGTTAGGACAGGATATGGAGAACAGGGAGCCTTGTTATGCTGATTGGCAGGATGTAAATTGTGAACAGCCACCCTGGAGAAGTGTATGGTGTTTCCTGAAAAACGTAAGAAATAAAGCAACCCAGCCCATGGCAATTGCACTTATGGTCCTATTGCTTACGGGAATTAAAATGAAAAACAGACAGCCACCCCAAAGTTTGGGACGGCTGTGTTCCCAAAAAGCTCGTGTACAATACCAGGTAAATATCCCAGAAAGCAAAAAATGGATAAAGAAGTTGTGGCACATACGTGCAATGCAATATCACTCAGAAATGAAATCTGTGTCATCAGGCCCGTAGCGGCATAGTGAGTGGATGCTGGTACGGTGATTCTAAGTGAACTACGTCACACAGAAAAAGAAACATCATAAGATATCACTAATACACGGAATGTAAACTTGACTACACATGAACTGAATTACAAAACAGAACAGGGTCTCAAATTTAGAAAACCAACTAGTGCTTGCTTATGGTGAAAGGTGCCTTGGGGTGCTGCATAAAACCAGAGACTGAAATTAGCACAGATAACATTCCATAAGCCAAATATGTAATAGACAAGACCTACTCCTTGCTCAACGAAATGGACTCAACACCACATATTCAACGCCTAGGAATATACCTGACTAGGAAGAATCTTAAAACCCATGGATTTATATGTCTCCGTAAGAGAATCAAGCGTGTGTACAGCGGCATAAACGCAGCAGTGAAAATCCGATAAATCCCATTATCAAAATAAATTTCAAAAACAAAACACAAAGACGGTGAAATAGAGAGCAATTCTTAAATAATTCACTCAGGGCATGTGATGCAACCGGGATTGACCACAGCTACACCCAGAGCTGTTGGAGACATAAGGCTGGACACTTCAGGCTGATAGCATTGGTGAGTTTCGGTGAGCAAATGCAGACCCTTTGAAGTCATACTGCATGGTACCCATTCCATGGGTACCAACTCTCCAGGTTCAATGCATTCTTCCTTCAGCTAAAACAAGCATGGGAAACCCAGAGTATGGTACACCGTGAGATTGGGAAATGATTTAAAATGGATCTCAGTTTTCGTATCCTTGTTCTCGGGTTCACCATTCCAGACGCTTTACTAACACTCTCCCCGCTTGGCGAGTCATTGCCTTTAACCTCCTCTTTGGCACAGTTTGCAATTTCTGTGCAAGATGAACAGGAATAGGGAGAACCAATGAGAGACTAGCTGTAGGTGTCTGCACGGGCAAATGTAACACTCATTGCCCACCAGGAAGAGGAATTAAACAAAGGCTCAGTGTGCCCTGCTGGAAACAGATTAGGGCCTGAAGCAATCCGGCGGTTTTTTGCCCAGCTCACAAGAAAGCGAGTTGAAGAAAGGAGCTCAGGGGCACTGTAATTCACAAACCTGCAGAGTTATAATTGACAGCTAACCTTCAAAAATATATTGAAGTAAGTCTGCGAAGGGGACTTGAAAGCGGGGCAGAGTTTCAGGAAAACAATTGCAGGGGGTAGACTGGAATTGCCCTGAAAGCATAGGAAAAGAGGCACAACGTCGACAATGATGCACTTGGACAAAAAGGGCGTATGCGTTTTTTCCTGAATATATTCAGGAAAAAACGCATACGCCCTTTTTGGCCAACCAAGCAAGCCTGTAAAGGAAATCTGCACTACAATGAAGTCTCACTGCCCCCCGGCAAAAGGGCCATCTGAAAAAAGTGTAAAATCCAGAAAGGTAGGACAGGATATGGAGAACAGGGAGCCTTGTTATGCTGATTGGCAGGATGTAAATTGTGAACAGCCACCCTGGAGAAGTGTATGGTGTTTCCTGAAACACGTAAGAAATAAAGCAACACAGCCTATGGCAATTGCACTTATGGTCCTATTGCTTAGGGGAATTAAAATGAAAAACAGACAGCCACCCCAAAGTTTGGGACGGCTGTGTTCCCAAGAAGCTCGTCTACAGTAACAGGTAAATATCCCAGAAAGCAAAAAATGGATAAAGAAGTTGTGGCACGTACGTGCAATGCAATATCACTCAGCAATGAAATCTGTGTCATCAGGCCTGTAGCAGCATAGTGAGTGGATGCAGGTATGGTGATTCTACGTGAACTACGTCACACAGATAAAGAAACGTCATAAGATATCACTAATACACGGAATGTAAACTTGACTACACATGAACTGAATTACAAAACAGAACATGGTTTCAAATTTAGAAAACCAACTAGTGCTTGCTTATGGGGAAAGGTGCCTTGGGGGGCTGCATAAAACCAGAGACTGAAATTAGCACAGATAACATTTCATAAGCCAAATATGTAATAGACAAACCTACTCCTTGCTCAACGAAATGGACGCAACACCACATATTCAACGCCTAGGAATATACCTGACTAGGAAGAATCTTAAAACCCATGGATTTATATGTCTCCGTAAGAGAATCAAGCGTGTGTACAGCGGCATAAACGCAGCAGTGAAAATCCGATAAATCCCATTATCAAAATAAATTTCAAAAACAAAACACAAAGACGGTGAAATAGAGAGCAATTCTTAAATAATTCACTCAGGGCATGTGATGCAACCGGGATTGACCACAGCTACACCCAGAGCTGTTGGAGACATAAGGCTGGACACTTCAGGCTGATAGCATTGGTGAGTTTCGGTGAGCAAATGCAGACCCTTTGAAGTCATACTGCATGGTACCCATTCCATGGGTCCCAACTCTCCAGGTTCAATGCATTCTTCCTTCAGCTAAAACAAGCATGGGAAACCCAGAGTATGGTACACCGTGAGATTGGGAAATGATTTAAAATGGATCTCAGTTTTCGTATCCTTGTTCTCGGGTTCACCATTCCAGACGCTTTACTAACACTCTCCCCGCTTGGAGAGTCATTGCCTTTAACCTCCTCTTTGGCACAGTTTGCAATTTCTGTGCAAGATGAACAGGAATAGGGAGAACCAATGAGAGACTAGCTGTAGGTGTCTGCACGGGCAAATGTAACACTCATTGCCCACCAGGAAGAGGAATTAAACAAAGGCTCAGTGTGCCCTGCTGGAAACAGATTAGGGCCTGAAGCAATCCTGCGGTTTTGTGCCCAGCTCACAAGAAAGCGAGTTGAAGAAAGGAGCTCAGGGGCACTGTAATTCACAAACCTGCAGAGTTATAATTGACAGCTAACCTTCAAAAATATATTGAAGTAAGCCTGCGAAGGGGACTTGAAAGCGGGGCAGAATTTCAGGAAAACTATTGCAGGGGGTAGACTGGAATTGCCCTGAAAGCATAGGAAAAGAGGCACAACGTCGCCAATGATGCACTTGGCCAAAAAGGGCGTATGCGTTTTTTCCTGAATATATTCAGGAAAAAAAGCATACGCCCTTTTTGGCCAACCAAGCAAGCCTGTAAAGGAAATCTGCACTACAATGAAGTCTCACTGCCCCCCGGGCAAAAGGGCCATCTGAAAAAAGTGTAAAACGCAGAAAGGTAGGACAGGATATGGAGAACAGGGAGCCTTGTTATGCTGATTGGCAGGATGTAATTGTGAACGGCCACCCTGGAGAAGTGTATGGTGTTTCCTGAAACACGTAAGAAATAAAGCAACACAGCCTATGGCAATTGCACTTATGGTCCTATTTCTTAGGGAAATTAAATTCAAAAACAGAGAGCCACCCCAAAGTTTAGGACGGCTGTGTTCCCAATAAGCTCGTCTAGAGTACCAGGTAAATATCCCAGAAAGCAAATAATGGATAAAGAAGTTGTGGCACGTACATGCAATGCAATATCACTCAGTAATGAAATCTGTGTCATCAGGCCCGTAGCGGCATAGTCAGTGGATGCAGGTACGGTGATTCTACGTGAACTACGTCACACAGAAAAAGAAACATCATAAGATATCACTAATACACGGAATGTAAACTTGACTACACATGAACTGAATTACAAAACAGAACAGGGTCTCAAATTTAGAAAACCAACTAGTGCTTGCTTATGGGGAAAGGTGCCTTGGGGTGCTGTATAAAACCAGAGACTGAAATTAGCACAGATAACATTCCATTAGCCAAATATGTAATAGACAAGACCTAATCCTTGCTCAACGATATGGACTCAACACCACATATTCAACACCTAGGAATATACCTGACTAGGAAGAATCTTAAAACCCATGGATATATATGTCTCCGTAAGAGAATCAAGCGTGTGTACAGCGGCCGAAACGCAGCAGTGAAAATCCGATAAATCCCATTATCAAAATAAATTTCGAAAACAAAACACAAAGACAGTGAAATAGAGAGCAATTCTTAAATAATTCACTCAGGGCATGTGATGCAACCGGGATTGACCACATCTACACCCAGAGCTGGTTGAGACATAAGTCTGGACAGTTCAGGCTGATAGCATTGGTGAGTTTCGGTGAGCAAATTCAGACCCTTTGAAGTCATACTGCATGGTACCTATTCCAAGGGTCCCAACTCTTCAGGTTCAAGGGATTTTTCCTCCAGCTAAAACATGCATGGGAAACCCACAGTATGGTCCACCGTGTGATTGGGAAACGATTTAAAATGCATCTCAGTTTTCGTATCCTGGTCCACGGGTTCACCATTCTAGATGCTTTACTAACACTCTCCCCGCTTGGAGAGTCAGTGCCTTTAACCTCCTCTTTGGCACAGCTTGCAATTTCTGTGAAAGATGAACAGGAATAGGGAGAACCAATGAGAGACTAGCTATAGGTGTCTGCACGGGCAAATGTAACACTCATTGCCCACCAGGAAGAGGAATTAAACAAAGGCTCAGTGTTCCCTGCCGGAAACAGATTAGGGCCTGAAGCAATCCTGCGGTTTTGTGCCCAGCTCACAAGAAAGCGAGTTGAAGAAAGGAGCTCAGGGACACTGTAATTCACAAACCTGCAGAGTTATAAATGACAGCTATCCTCCAAAAATATATTGAAGTAAGCCTGCGAAGGGGACTTGAAAGCGGGGCAGAGTTTCAGGAAAACGATTGCAGGGGGTAGAGTGGAACTGCCCTGAAAGCATAGGAAAAGAGGCACAACGTCGACAATGATGCACTTGGCCAAAAAGGGCGTATGCGTTTTTTCCTGAATATATTCAGGAAAAAACGCATACGCCCTTTTTGGCCAACCAAGCAAGCCTGTAAAGGAAATCTGCATTACAATGAAGTCTCACTGCCCCCCAGGCAAAAGGGCCATCTGAAAAAAGTGTAAAATGCAGAAAGGTAGGACAGGATATGGAGAACAGGGAGCCTTGTTATGCTGATTGGCAGGATGTAAATTGTTAACGGCCACCCTGGAGAAGTGTATGGTGTTTCCTGAAACACGTAAGAAATAAAGCAACACAGCCTATGGCAATTGCACTTATGGTCCTATTGCTTAGGGAAATTAAATTCAAAAACAGAGAGCCACCCCAAAGTTTGGGACGGCTGTGTTCCCAATAAGCTCGTGTAGAGTACCAGGTAAATATCCCAGAAAGCAAAAAATGGATAAAGAAGTTGTGGCACGTACGTGCAATGCAATATCACTCAGCAATGAAATCTGTGTCATCAGGCCCGTAGCGGCATAGTCAGTGGATGCAGGTACGGTGATTCTACGTGAACTACGTCACACAGAAAAAGAAACATCATAAGATATCACTAATACACGGAATATAAACTTGACTACACATGAACTGAATTACAAAACAGAACAGGGTCTCAAATTTAGAAAACCAACTAGTGCTTGCTTATGGGGAAAGGTGCGTTGGGGTGCTGCATAAAACCAGAGACTGAAATTAGCACAGATAACTTTCCATAAGCCAAATATTTAATAGACAAGACCTACTCCTTGCTCAACGAAATGGACTCAACACCACATATTCAACGCCTAGGAATATACCTGACTAGGAAGAATCTTAAAACCCATGGATTTATATGTCTCCGTAATTGAATCAAGCGTGTGTACAGCGGCATAAACGCAGCAGTGAAAATCCGATAAATCCCATCATCAAAATAAATTTCAAAAACAAAACACAAAACAGTGAAATAGAGAGCAATTCTTAAATAATTCACTCAGGGCATGTGATGCAACCGGGAGTGACCACATCTACACCCAGAGCTGGTTGAGACATAAGGCTGGACACTTCAGGCTGATAGCATTGGTGAGTTTCGGTGAGCAAATGCAGACCCTTTGAAGTCATACTGCATTTTACTCATTCCATGGGTCCTAATTCTCCAGGTTCAAGGGATTCTTCCTACAGCTAAAACATGCATGGGAAACCCAGAGTATGGTCCACCGTGTGATTGGGAAACTATTTAAAATGCATCTCAGTTTTCGTATCCCGGTCCACGGGTTCACCATTCCAGATGCTTTACTAACACTCTCCCCGCTTGGAGAGTCAGTGCCTTTAACCTCCTCTTTGGCACAGCTTGCAATTTCTGTGCAAGATGAACAGGAATAGGGAGAACCAATGAGAGACTAGCTGTAGGTGTCTGCACGGGCAAATGTAACGCTCATTGCCCACCAGGAAGGGGAATTAAACAAAGGCTCAGTGTGCCCTGCCGGAAACAGATTAGGGCCTGAAGCAATCCTGCGGTTTTGTGCCCAGCTCACAAGAAAGCGAGTTGAAGAAAGGAACTCAGGGGCACTGTAATTCACAAACCTGCAGAGTTATAAATGACAGCTATCCTCCAAAAATATATTGAAGTAAGCCTGCGAAGGGGACTTGAAAGCGGGGCAGAATTTCAGGAAAACGATTGCAGGGGGTAGACAGGAATTGCCCTGAAAGCATAGGAAAATAGGCACAACCTCGACAATGATCCACTTGGCCTAAAAGGGCGTATGCGTTCTTTCCTGAATATATTCAGGAAAAAACGCATACGCCCTTTTTGGCCAACCAAGCAAGCCTGTAAATGAAATCTACACTACAATGAAATCTCACTGCCCCCCCGAGCATAAGGGCCATCTGAAAAAATTGTAAAATCCAGAAAGGTAGGACAGGATATGGAGAACAGGGAGCCTTGTTATGCTGATTGGCAGGATGTAAATTGCCAACAGCCACCCTGGAGAAGTGTATGGTGTTTCCTGAAACACGTAAGAAATAAAGCAACACAGCCTATGGCAATTGCACTTATGGTCCTATTCCTTACGGAAATTAAAATCAAAAACAGAGAGCCACCCCAAAGTTTGGGACGGCTGTGTTCCCAAGAAGCTCGTCTACAGTACCAGGTAAATATCCCAGAAAGCAAAAAATGGATAAAGAAGTTGTGGCACGTACGTGCAATGCAATATCACTCAGCAATGAAATCTGTGTCATCAGGCCCGTAGCGGCATAGTGAGTGGATGCAGGTACGGTGATTCTACGTGAACTACGTCACACAGAAAAAGAAACATCATAAGATATCACTAATACACGGAATATAAACTTGACTACACATGAACTGAATTACAAAACAGAACAGGGTCTCAAATTTAGAAAACCAACTAGTGCTTGCTTATGGGGAAAGGTGCCTTGGGGTGCTGCATAGAACCAGAGACTGAAATTAGCACAGATAACTTTCCATAAGCCAAATATGTAATAGACAAGACCTACTCCTTGCTCAACGAAAAGGACTCAACACCACATATTCAATGCCTAGGAATATACCTGACTAGGAAGAATCTTAAAACCCATGGATTTATATGTCTCCGTAAGAGAATCAAGCGTGTGTACAGCGGCATAAACGCAGCAGTGAAAATCCGATAAATCCCATTATCAAAATAAATTTCAAAAACAAAACACAAAGACAGTGAAATAGAGAGCAATTCTTAAATAATTCACTCAGGGCATGTGATGCAACCGGGATTTAACACATCTACACCCAGAGCTGGTTGAGACATAAGGCTGGACACTTCAGGCTGATAGCATTGGTGAGTTTCGGTGAGCAAATGCAGACCCTTTGAAGTCATACTGCATGGTACCCATTCCATGGGTCCCAACTCTCCAGGTTCAAGGGATTCTTCCTCCAGCTAAAACATGCATGGGAAACCCAGAGTATCGTCCACCATGTGATTGGGAAACGATTTAAAATGCATCTCAGTTTTCGTATCCTGGTCCTCGGGTTCACCATTCCAGTTGCTTTACTAACACTCTCCCCGCTTGGAGAGTCAGTGCCTTTAACCTCCTCTTTGGCACAGCTTGCAATTTCTGTGCAAGATGAACAGGAATAGGGAGAACCAATGAGAGACTAGCTGTAGGTGTCTGCACGGGCAAATGTAACGCTCATTGCCCACCAGGAAGAGGAATTAAACAAAGGCTCAGTGTGCCCTGCTGGAAACAGATTAGGGCCTGAAGCAATCCTGCGGTTTTGTGCCCAGCTCACAAGAAAGCGAGTTGAAGAAAGGAGCTCAGGGGCACTGTAATTCACAAACCTGCAGAGTTATAAATGACAGCTATCCTCCAAAAATATATTGAAGTAAGCCTGCGAAGGGGACTTGAAAGCGGGGCAGAATTTCAGGAAAACGATTGCAGGGGGTAGACTGGAATTGCCCTGAAAGCATAGGAAAAGAGGCACAACGTCGACAATGATGCACTTGGCCGAAAAGGGCGTATGCGTTTTTTCCTGAATATATTCAGGAAAAAACGCATACGCCCTTTTTGGCCAAACAAGCAAGCCTGTAAAGGAAATCTGCACTACAATGAAATCTCGCTGCCCCCCCGGGCAAAAGGGCCATCTGAAAAAAGTGTAAAATCCAGAAAGTTAGGACAGGATATGGAGAACAGGGAGCCTTCTTATGCTGATTGGCAGGATGTAAATTGTGAACAGCCACCCTGAAGAAATGTATGGTGTTTCCTGAAACACATAAGAAATAATGCAACACAGCCTATGGCAATTGCAACTATGGACCTATTGCTTAGGGAAATTAAAATCAAAAACAGAGAGCCACCCCAAAGTTTGGGACGGCTGTGTTCCCAAGAAGCTCGTCTACAGTACCAGGTAAATATCCCAGAAAGCAAAAATGGATAAAGAAGTTGTGGCACGTACGTACAATGCAATATCACTCAGCAATGAAATCTGTGTCATCAGGCCCGTAGCGGCATAGTGAGTGGATGCAGGTACGGTGATTCTACGTGAACTACATCACACAGAAAAAGAAACATCATAAGATATCACTAATACACGGAATGTAAACTTGACTACACATGAACTGAATTACAAAACAGAACAGGGTCTCAAATTTAGAAACGAAACTAGTGCTTGCTTATGGGGAAAGGTGCGTTGGGGAGCTGCATAAAACCAGAGACTGAAATTAGCACAGATAACTTTCCATAAGCCAAATATGTAATAGACAAGACCTACTCCTTGCTCAACGAAATGGACCCAACACCACATATTCAACGCCTAGGAATATACCTGACTAGGAACAATCTTAAAACCCATGGATATATATGTCTCCGTAAGAGAACCAAGCGTGTGTACAGCGGCCGAAACGCAGCAGTGAAAATCCGATAAATCCCATTATCAAAATAAATTTCGAAAACAAAACACAAAGACAGTGAAATAGAGAGCAATTCTTAAATAATTCACTCAGGGCATGTGATGCAACCGGGATTGACCACATCTACACCCAGAGCTGGTTGAGACATAAGGCTGGACACTTCAGGCTGATGGCATTGGTGAGTTTCGGTGAGCAAATGCAGACCCTTTGAAGTCATACTGCATGGTACCCATTCCATGGGTCCCAACTCTCCAGGTTCAAGGGATTCTTCCTCCAGCTAAAACATGCATGGGAAACCCAGAGTATCGTCCACCGTGTGATTGGGAAACGATTTAAAATGCATCTCAGTTTTCGTATCCTGGTCCTCGGGTTCACCATTCCAGATGCTTTACTAACACTCTCCCCGCTTGGAGAGTCAGTGCCTTTAACCTCCTCTTTGGCACAGCTTGCAATTTCTGTGCAAGATGAACAGGAATAGGGAGAACCAATGAGAGACTAGCTCTAGGTGTCTGCACGAGCAAATGTAACGTTCATTGCCCACCAGGAAGAGGAATTAAACAAAGGCTCAGTGTGCCCTGCTGGAAACAGATTAGGGCCTGAAGCAATCCTGCGGTTTTGTGCCCAGCTCACAAGAAAGCGTGTTGAAGAAAGGAGCTCAGGGGCACTGTAATTCTCAAACCTGCAGAGTTATGAATGACAGCTATCCTCCAAAAATATATTGAAGTAAGCCTGCGAAGGGGACTGTAAAGCGGGGCAGAATTTCAAGAAAACGATTGCAGGGGGTAGACTGGAATTGCCTTGAAAGCATAGGAAAAGAGGCAGAACGTCGACAATGATGCACTTGGCCAAAAAGTGCGTATGCGTTTTTTCCTGAATATATTCAGGAAAAAACGCATACGCTCTTTTTGGCCAACCAAGCAAGCCTGTAAAGGAAATCTGCACTACAATGAAGTCTCACTGCCCCCTGGGCAAAAGGGCCATCTGAAAAAAGTGTAAAATCCAGAAAGGTAGGACAGGATATGGAGAACAGGGAGCCTTGTTATGCTGATTGGCAGGATGTAAATTGCCAGCAGCCACCCTGGAGAAGTGTATGGTGTTTCCTGAAACACGTAAGAAACAGAGCAACACAGCTTATGGCACTTCCACTTATGGTCCTATAGCTTACGGAAATTAAAATCAAAAACAGACAGCCACCCCAATATTTGGGACGGCTGTGTTCCCAAGAAGCTCGTCTACAGTACCAGGTAAATATCCCAGAAAGCAAAAATGAATAAAGAAGTTGTGGCACGTACGTGCAATGCAATATCACTCAGCAATGAAATCTGTGTCATCATGCCCGTAGCGGCACAGTGACTGGATGCAGGTACGGTGATTCTACGTGAACTATGTCACACAGAAAAAGAAACATCATAAGATATCACTAATACACGGAATGTAAACTTGACTACACATGAACTGAATTACAAAACAGAACAGGGTCTCAAATTTAGAAAACCAACTAGTGCTTGCTTATGGGGAAAGGTGCGTTGGGGTGCTGCATAAAACCAGAGACTGAAATTAGCACAGATAACTTTCCATAAGCCAAATATGTAATAGACAAGACCTACTCCTTGCTCAACGAAATGGACCCAACACCACATATTCAACGCCTAGGAATATACCTGACTAGGAAGAATCTTAAAACCCATGGATATATACGTCTCCGTAAGAGAATCAAGCGTGTGTACAGCGGCCGAAACGCAGCAGTGAAAATCCGATAAATCCCATTATCAAAATAAATTTCGAAAACAAAACACAAAGACAGTGAAATAGAGAGCAATTCTTAACTAATTCACTCAGGGCATGTGATGCAACCGGGATTGACCACATCTACACCCAGAGCTGGTTGAGACATAAGGCTGGACACTTCAGGCTGATAGCATTGGTGAGTTTCGGTGAGCAAATGCAGACCCTTTGAAGTCATACTGCATGGTACCCATTCCATGGGTCCCAACTCTCCAGGTTCAAGGGATTCTTCCTCCAGCTAAAACATGCATGGGAAACACAGAGTATCGTCCACCGTGTGATTGGGAAACGATTTAAAATGCATCTCAGTTTTCGTATCCTGGTCCTCGGGTTCACCATTCCAGATGCTTTACTAACACTCTCCCCGCTTGGAGAGTCAGTGCCTTTAACCTCCTCTTTGGCACAGCTTGCAATTTCTGTGCAAGATGATCAGGAATAGGGAGAACCAATGAGAGACTAGCTGTAGGTGTCTGCACGGGCAAATGTAATGCTCATTGCCCACCAGGAAGAGGAATTAAACAAAGGCTCAGTGTGCCCTGCTGGAAACAGATTAGGGCCTGAAGCAATCCTGCGGTTTTGTGCCCAGCTCACAAGAAAGCGAGTTGAAGAAAGGAGCTCAGGGGCACTGTAATTCACAAACCTGCAGAGTTATAAATGACAGCTATCCTCCAAAAATATATTGAAGTAAGCCTTCGAAGGGGACTTGAAAGTGGGGCAGAATTTCAGGAAAACGATTGCAGGGGGTAGACTGGAATTGCCTTGAAAGCATAGGAAAAGTGGCAGAACGTCGACAATGATGCACTTGGCCAAAAAGAGCGTATGCGTTTTTTCCTGAATATATTCAGGAAAAAACGCATACGCACTTTTTGGCCAACCAAGCAAGCCTGTAAAGAAATCTGCACTACAATGAAGTCTCACTGCCCCCCGGGCAAAAGGGCCATCTGAAAAAAGTGTAAAATCCATAAAGGTAGGACAGGATATGGAGAACAGTGAGCCTTGTTATGCCGATTGGCAGGATGTAAATTGCCATCATCTATCCTGGAGAAGTGTATGGTGTTTCCTGAAACACGTAAGAAATAAAGCAACACAGCCTATGGCACTTGCACTTATGGTCCTATAGCTTAGGGAAATTAAAATCAAAAACAGACAGCCATCCCAATGTTTGGGACGGCTGTGTTCAGAGGAAGCTCGTCTACAGTACCAGGTAAATATCCCAGAAAGCAAAAAATGGATTAAGAAGTTGTGGCACGTACGTGCAATTCAGTATCACTCAGCAATGAAATCTGTGTCATCAGGCCCGTAGCGGTTAGTGAGTGGATGCATGTACGGTGATTCTACGTGCACTACGTCACACAGAAATAGAAACATCATAAGATATCACTGATACACGGAATGTAAACTTGACTACACATGAACTGAATTACAAAACAGAACAGGGTCTCAAATTTAGAAAACCAACTAGAGCTTGCATATGGGGAAAGGTGCGTTGGGGTGCTGCATAAAACCAGAGACTGAAATTAGCACAGATAACTTTCCATAAGCCAAATATATAATAGACAAGACCTACCACTTGCTCAAAGAAATAGACCCAACACCACATTTTCAACACCTAGGAATATACATGACTAAAAAGAATCTTAACACCCATGGATATATATGTCTCCGTAAGAGAATCAAGCGTGTGTACAGTGGCCGAAACGCAGCAGTGAAAATCCGATAAATCCCATTATCAAAATAAATTTCGAAAACAAAACACAAAACAGTGAAATAGAGAGCAATTCTTAAATAATTCACTCAGGGCATGTGATGCAACCGGGATTGACCACATCTACACCCAGAGCTGGTTGAGACATAAGGCTGGACACTTCAGGCTGATGGCATTGGTGAGTTTCGGTGAGCAAATGCAGACCCTTGGAAGTCATACTGCATGGTACCCATTCCATGGGTCCCAACTCTCCAGGTTCAAAGGATTCTTCCTCCGGCTAAAACATGCAAGAGAAACCCAGAGTATCGTCCACCGTGTGATTGGGAAACGATTTAAAATGCATCTCAGTTTTCGTATCCTGTTCTACGGGTTCACCATTCCAGATGCTTTAGTAACACTCTCCCCGCTTGGAGAGTCAGTGCCTTTAACCTCCTCTTTGGCACAGCTTGCAATTTCTGTGCAAGTTGAACAGGAATAGGGAGAACCAATGAGAGACTAGCTGTAGGTGTCTGCACGGGCAAATGTAATGCTCATTGCCCACCAGGAAGAGGAATTAAACAAAGGCTCAGTGTGCCCTGCTGGAAACAGATTAGGGCCTGAAGCAATCCTGCGGTTTTGTGCCCAGCTCACAAGAAAGCGAGTTGAAGAAAGGAGCTCAGGGGCACTGTAATTCACAAACCTGCAGAGTTATAAATGACAGCTATCCTCCAAAAATATATTGAAGTAAGCCTGCGAAGGGGACTTGAAAGCGGGGCAGAATTTCAGGAAAACGATTGCAGGGGGTAGACTGGAATTGCCCTGAAAGCATAGGAAAAGAGGCAGAACGTCGACAATGATGCAATTGGCCAAAAAGGGCGTATGCGTTTTTTCCTGAATATATTCAGGAAAAAACGCATACGCCCTTTTTGGCCAACCAAGCAAGCCTGTAAAGGAAATCTGCACTACAATGAAGTCTCACTGCCCCCCGGGCAAAAGGGCCATCTGAAAAAGGTGTAAAATCCAGAAAGGTAGGACAGGATATGGAGAACAGGGAGCCTTGTTATGCTGATTGGCAGGATGTAAATTGCCAGCAGCCACCCTGGAGAAGTGTATGGTGTTTCCTGAAACACGTAAGAAACAAAGCAACACAGCCTATGGCACTTCCACTTATGGTCCTATAGCTTACGGAAATTAAAATCAAAAACAGACAGCCACACCAATATTTGGGACGGCTGTGTTCACAAGAAGCTCGTCTACAGTATCAGGTAAATATCCCAGAAAGCAAAAAATGGATAAAGAAGTTGTGGCACGTACGTACAATGCAATATCACTCAGCAATGAAATCTGTGTCATCAGGCCCGTAGCGGCATAGTGAGTGGATGCAGGTACAGTGATTCTACGTGAACTATGTCACACAGAAAAAGAAACATCATAAGATATCACTAATACACCGAACGTAAACTTGACTACACATGAACTGAATTACAAAACAGAAGAGGGTCTCAAATTTAGAAAACCAACTAGTGCTTGCTTATGGGGAAAGGTGCGTTGGGGTGCTGCATAAAACCAGAGACTGAAATTAGCACAGATAACATTCCATAAGCCAAATATGTAATAGACAAGACCTACTCCTTGCTCAGCGAAATGGACTCAACACCACATATTCAACGCCTAGGAATATACCTGACTAGGAAGAATCTTAAAACCCATGGATATATATGTCTCCGTAAGAGAATCAAGCGTGTGTACTGCGGCCGAAACGCAGCAGTGAAAATCCGATAAATCCCATTATCAAAATAAATTTCGAAAACAAAACACAAAGACAGTGAAATAGAGAGCAATTCTTAAATAATTCACTCAGGGCATGTGATGCAACCCGGATTTACCAAAACTACATCCAGAGCTGTTTGAGACATAAGGCTGGACACTTCAGGCTGAAAGCATTGGTGAGTTTCGGTGAGCAAATGCAGACCCTTTGAAGTCATACTGCATGGTACCCATTCCATGGGTCCCAAATCTCCAGGTTCAAAGGATTCTTCCTCCGGCTAAAACATGCATGAGAAACCCCGAGTATCGTCCACCGTGTGATTGGGAAACGATTTAAAATGCTTCTCAGTTTTCGTATCCTGGTCCTTGGGTTCACCATTCCAGATGCTTTACTAACAATCTCCCTGCTTGGAGAGTCAGTGCCTTTAACCTCGTGTTTGGCACAGCTTGGAATTTCTGTGCAAGATGAACAGGAATAGGAGAAGCAATGAGAGACTAGATGTAGGTGTCTGCACGGGCAAATGTAACGCTCATTTCCCACCAGGAAGAGGAATTAACCAAAGGCTCAGCGTGCCCTGCCGGAAACAGATTATGGCCTGAAGCAATCCTGAGGTTTTGTGCCCAGCTCACAAGAAAGCGAGTTGAAGAAAGGAGCTCAGGGGCACTGTAATTCACAAACCTGCAGAGTTATAAATGACAGCTATCCTCCAAAAATATATTGAAGTAAGCCTGCGAAGGGGAATGGAAAGCGGGGCAGAATTTCAGGAAAACGATTGCAGGGGGTAGACTCGAATTGCCTTGAAAGCATAGGAAAAGAGGCAGAACGTCGACAATGATGCACTTGGCCAAAAATTGCGTATGCGTTTTTTCCTGAATATATTCAGGAAAAAATGCATACGCACTTTTGGACCAACCAAGCAAGCCTGTAAAGGAAATCTGCACCACAATGAAGTCTCACTGCCCTCCTGGCAAAAGGGCCATCTGAAAATAGTGGAAAATCCAGAAAGGTATGGCAGAATATGGAGAACAGTGAGCCTTGTTATGCCGATTGGCAGGATGTAAATTGCCAACAGCCACCCTGGAGAAGTGTATGGTGTTTCCTGAAACACGTAAGAAGTAAAGCAACACAGCCTATGGCTCTTGCACTTATGGTCCTATAGCTTAGGGAAATTAAAATCAAAAACAGACAGCCACCCCAATGTTTGGGACGGCTGTGTTCACAGGAAGCTCGTCTACAGTACCAGGTAAATATCCCAGAAAGCAAAAAATGGATAAAGAAGTTGTGGCACGTACGTGCAATGCAATATCACTCAGCAATGAAATCTGTGTCATCAGGCCCATAGCGGTTAGTGAGTGGATGCATGTACGGTGATTCTACGTGAACTACGTCACACAGAAATAGAAACATCATAAGATATCACTGATACACAGAATGTAAACTTGACTACACATGAACTGAATTACAAAACAGAACAGGGTCTCAAATTTAGAAAACCAACTAGTGCTTGCTTATGGGGAAAGGTGCGTTGGGGTGCTGCATAAAACCAGAGACTGAAATTAGCACAGATAACTATCCATAAGCCAAATATATAATAGACAAGAACTACTCCTTGCTAAACGAAATGGACCCAACACCACATATTCAACGCCTAGGAATATACCTGACTAGGAAGAATCTTAAAACCCATGGATATATATGTCTCCGTAAGAGAATCAAGCGTGTGTACAGCGGCCGAAACGCAGCAGTGAAAATCCGATAAATCCCATTATCAAAATAAATTTCGAAAACAAAACACAAAGACAGTGAAATAGAGAGCAATTCTTAAATAATTCACTCAGGGCATGAGATGCAACCGGGATTGACCACATCTACACCCAGAGCTGGTTGAGACATAAGGCTGGACACTTCAGGCTGATAGCATTGGTGAGTTTCGGTGAGCAAATGCAGACCCTTGGAAGTCATACTGCATGGTACCCATTCCATGGGTCCCAACTCTCCAGGTTCAAAGGATTCTTCCTCCGGCTAAAACATGCAAGGGAAACCCAGAGTATCGTCCACCGTGTGATTGGGAAACGATTTAAAATGCATCTCAGTTTTCGTATCCTGTTCTACGGGTTCACCATTCCAGATGCTTTACTAACACTCTCCCCGCTTGGAGAGTCAGTGCCTTTAACCTCCTCTTTGGCACAGCTTGCAATTTCTGAGCAAATTGAACAGGAATAGGGAGAACCAATGAGAGACTAGCTGTAGGTGTCTGCACGGGCAAATGTAATGCTCATTGCCCACCAGGAAGAGGAATTAAACAAAGGCTCAGTGTGCCCTGCTGGAAACAGATTAGGGCCTGAAGCAATCCTGCGGTTTTGTGCCCAGCTCACAAGAAAGCGAGTTGAAGAAAGGAGCTCAGGGGCACTGTAATTCACAAACCTGCAGAGTTATAAATGACAGCTATCCTCCAAAAATATATTGAAGTAAGCCTGCGAAGGGGACTTGAAAGCGGGGCAGAATTTCAGGAAAACGATTGCAGGGGGTAGACTGGAATTGCCCTGAAAGCATAGGAAAAGAGGCACAACGTCGACAATGATGCACTTGGCCAAAAAGAGCGTATGCGTTTTTTCCTGAATATATTCAGGAAAAAACGCATACGCCCTTTTTGGCCAACCAAGCAAGCCTGTAAAGGAAATCTGCACTACAATGAAGTCTCACTGCCCCCCGGGCAAAAGGGCCATCTGAAAAAGGTGTAAAATCCAGAAAGGTAGGACAGGATATGGAGAAGAGGGAGCCTTGTTATGCTGATTGGCAGGATGTAAATTGCCAGCAGCCACCCTGGAGAAGTGTATGGTGTTTCCTGAAACACGTAAGAAACAAAGCAACACAGCCTATGGCACTTCCACTTATGGTCCTATAGCTTACGGAAATTAAAATCAAAAACAGACAGCCACACCAATATTTGGGACGGCTGTGTTCACAAGAAGCTCGTCTACAGTATCAGGTAAATATCCCAGAAAGCAAAAAATGGATAAAGAAGTTGTGGCACGTACGTACAATGCAATATCACTCAGCAATGAAATCTGTGTCATCAGGCCCGTAGCGGCATAGTGAGTGGATGCAGGTACAGTGATTCTACGTGAACTACGTCACACAGAAAAAGAAACATCATAAGATATCACTAATACACCGAACGTAAACTTGACTACACATGAACTGAATTACAAAACAGAAGAGGGTCTCAAATTTAGAAAACCAACTAGTGCTTGCTTATGGGGAAAGGTGCGTTGGGGTGCTGCATAAAACCAGAGACTGAAATTAGCACAGATAACATTACATAAGCCAAATATGTAATAGACAAGACCTACTCCTTGCTCAGCGAAATGGACTCAACACCACATATTCAACGCCTAGGAATATACCTGACTAGGAAGAATCTTAAAACCCATGGATATATATGTCTCCGTAAGAGAATCAAGCGTGTGTACTGCGGCCGAAACGCAGCAGTGAAAATCCGATAAATCCCATTATCAAAATAAATTTCGAAAACAAAACACAAAGACAGTGAAATAGAGAGCAATTCTTAAATAATTCACTCAGGGCATGTGATGCAACCCGGATTTACCAAAACTACATCCAGAGCTGTTTGAGACATAAGGCTGGACACTTCAGGCTGATGGCATTGGTGAGTTTCGGTGAGCAAATGCAGACCCTTGGAAGTCATACTGCATGGTACCCATTCCATGGGTCCCAAATCTCCAGGTTCAAAGGATTCTTCCTCCGGCTAAAACATGCATGAGAAACCCCGAGTATCGTCCACCGTGTGATTGGGAAACGATTTAAAATGCTTCTCAGTTTTCGTATCCTGGTCCTTGGGTTCACCATTCCAGATGCTTTACTAACAATCTCCCTGCTTGGAGAGTCAGTGCCTTTAACCTCGTATTTGGCACAGCTTGGAATTTCTGTGCAAGATGAACAGGAATAGGAGAAGCAATGAGAGACTAGATGTAGGTGTCTGCACGGGCAAATGTAACGCTCATTTCCCACCAGGAAGAGGAATTAACCAAAGGCTCAGCGTGCCCTGCCGGAAACAGATTATGGCCTGAAGCAATCCTGCGGTTTTGTGCCCAGCTCACAAGAAAGCGAGTTGAAGAAAGGAGCTCAGGGGCACTGTAATTCACAAACCTGCAGAGTTATAAATGACAGCTATCCTCCAAAAATATATTGAAGTAAGCCTGCGAAGGGGAATGGAAAGCGGGGCAGAATTTCAGGAAAACGATTGCAAGGGGTAGACTCGAATTGCCTTGAAAGCATAGGAAAAGAGGCAGAACTTCGACAATGATGCACTTGGCCAAAAATTGGGTATGCGTTTTTTCCTGAATATATTCAGGAAAAAATGCATACGCACTTTTGGACCAACCAAGCAAGCCTGTAAAGGAAATCTGCACCACAATGAAGTCTCACTGCCCCCCTGGCAAAAGGGCCATCTGAAAATAGTGGAAAATCCAGAAAGGTATGGCAGAATATGGAGAACAGTGAGCCTTGTTATGCCGATTGGCAGGATGTAAATTGCCAACAGCCACCCTGGAGAAGTGTATGGTGTTTCCTGAAACACGTAAGAAATAATGCAACACAGCCTATGGCTCTTGCACTTATGGTCCTATAGCTTAGGGAAATTAAAATCAAAAACAGACAGCCACCCCAATGTTTGGGACGGCTGTGTTCACAGGAAGCTCGTCTACAGTACCAGGTAAATATCCCAGAAAGCAAAAAATGGATAAAGAAGTTGTGGCACGTACGTACAATGGAATATCACTCAGCAATGAAATCTGTGTCATCAGGCCCATAGCGGTTAGTGAGTGGATGCATGTACGGTGATTCTACGTGAACTACGTCACACAGAAATAGAAACATCATAAGATATCACTGATACACAGAATGTAAACTTGACTACACATGAACTGAATTACAAAACAGAACAGGGTCTCAAATTTAGAAAACCAACTAGTGCTTGCTTATGGGGAAAGGTGCGTTGGGGTGCTGCATAAAACCAGAGACTGAAATTAGCACAGATAACTATCCATAAGCCAAATATATAATAGACAAGAACTACTCCTTGCTAAACGAAATGGACCCAACACCACATATTGAACGCCTAGGAATATACCTGACTAGGAAGAATCTTAAAACCCATGGATATATATGTCTCCGTAAGAGAATCAAGCGTGTGTACAGCGGCCGAAACGCAGCAGTGAAAATCCGATAAATCCCATTATCAAAATAAATTTCGAAAACAAAACACAAAGACAGTGAAATAGAGAGCAATTCTTAAATAATTCACTCAGGGCATGAGATGCAACCGGGATTGACCACATCTACACCCAGAGCTGGTTGAGACATAAGGCTGGACACTTCAGGCTGATAGCATTGGTGAGTTTCGGTGAGCAAATGCAGACCCTTTGAAGTCATACTGCATGGTACCTATTCCATGGGTCCCAACTCTTCAGGTTCAAGGGATTCTTCCTCCAGCTAAAACATGCATGGGAAACCCAGAGTATGGTCCACCGTGTGATTGGGAAACGATTTAAAATGCATCTCAGTTTTCGTATCCTGGTCCTCGTGTTCACCATTCCAGATGCTTTACTAACACTCTCCCCGCTTGGAGAGTCAGTGCCTTTAACCTCCTGTTTGGCACAGCTTGCAATTTCTGTGCAAGATGAACAGGAATAGGGAGAACCAATGAGAGACTAGCTGTAGGTGTCTGCACGGGCAAATGTAACGCTACTTTCCCGCCAGGAAGAGGAATTAACCAAAGGCTCAGTGTGCCCTGCTGGAAACAGATTAGGGCCTGAAGCAATCCTGCGGTTTTGTGCCCAGCTCACAAGAAAGCGAGTTGAAGAAAGGAGCTCAGGGTCACTGTAATTCACAAACCTGCAGAGTTATAAATGACAGCTATCCTCTAAAAATATATTGAAGTAAGCCTGCAAAGGGGACTTGAAAGCGGGGCAGAAATTCAGGAAAACGATTGAAGGGTTAAACTGGAATTGCACTTAAAGAATAGGAAAAGAGGCAGAACGTCGATAATGATGCACTTGTCCAAAAAGTGCGGATGCTTTTTTCCCTAAATATATTCAGGAAAAAACGCATACGCACTTTTTGGCCAACCAAGCAAGCTTGTAAATAAACCTGCACTACAATGAAGTCTCAGTGCCCCCCAGGGCAAAAGGGCCATTTAAAAAAATTGTAAAATCCAGAAACGGAGGACAGGCAATGGAAAACAGGGATCCTTATTATGCTGATGCATATGATGTAAATTGCCGACAGCCATTCTGGAGAAGTGTTATGTGTTTCCTGAAACACGTAGGAAACAAAGCAACACAGCCTATGGCACTTCCACTTATGGTCCTACAGCTTAGGGAAATTAAAATCAAAAACACCCAGCCACCTCAAAGTTTGGGACCTCTCTGTTCACAAGAATCTCGTTTACAGTACCAGGTAAATATCTCAGAGAGCAAACAATGGATAAAGAAGTTGTGGTACGTACGTACAATGGAATATCACTCAGCAATGAAATCTGTGTCATCAGGCCCGTAGCGGCATAGTGAGTGGATTCAGGTATGGTGATTCTACGTGAAATAAGTCACACATAAAAAGAAACATAATAAAATATCACTAATACACAGTATGTAAACTTGACTACACATGAACTGAATTACAAAACAGAACAGTCTCAAATTTAGAAAACCAACTTGTGCTTTCTTATGGAGAAAGGTGCGTTGGAGTGCTGCATAAAACCAGAGACTGAAATTAGCACAGATACCGTTCCATAAGCCAAATATGTAATAGACAAGACCTACTCCTTGCTCAACGAAATGGACTCAACACCACATATTCAACGCCTAGCAATATACCTGACTAGGAAGAATCTTAAAACCCGTGGATATTTATGTCTGCGTAAGAGAATCAAGAGTGTGTACAGCGGCATTAACGCAGCAGTGAAAATCCGATAAATCCAGGTGTCAAACAAAAATTTCAAAAACAAAACACAATGACAGTGAAATAGAGAGCAATTCTTAAATAACTCACACAGGGCATGTGATGCAACCTGGTTTACCACATCTACACCCAGAGCTGGGTGAGAGATAAGGCTGGACCCTTTGGGCTGATAGCATTGGTGAGGTTCAGTGAGCAAATGCAGACCCTTTGATGTCATACTGCCTGGTACCCATTCCATGGTTCCCAACTCTCCAGGTTCAAGGGATTCTTCCTTCTGCTAAAATTTGCATGGGAAACCCAGAGTATGCTCCACCGTGTGACTGGGAAACCTTTTTACATGCATGTCTGTTTTCGTCCCCTGGTACTCAGGTTCACCATTCCAGACCCTTTTCTTACACTCTCCCCATTTGGAGAGTCAGTGCCTTTAACCTCCTGTTTGGCACTGTTTGCAATTTCTGCGCAAGATGAACAGGAATACGGAGAACCAATGGGAGACTATCTGTAGGTGTGTGCACGGGCAAATATTTTTTTTAACATCTTTATTGGGGTATAATTGCTTTACAATGGTGTGTTAGTTTTTGCTTTATAACAAAGTGAATCGGCTATACATATACATATGCTCCCTGTGTCTTCCCTCTTGTGTCTCCCTCCCTCCCTCTCTCCCCCTTCCACCCCTCCAGGCTGTCCCAACGCCCCGAGCTAATATCCCTGTGCCTTGCGGCTGCTTCCCCCTTGCTATCTACCTTACTACATTTGTTAGTGTGTATATGTCCATGACTCTCTCTCGCCCTGTCAAAACTCACCATTCCCCCTCCCCATATCCTCAATTCCTTTCTCCAGTAGGTCTGCGCCTCTATTCCTGTCTTATCCCTAGGTTCTTCATGACATTTTTTTCCTTTAAATTCCATATATATGTGTTAGCATACGCTATTTGTCTTTTTCTTTCTGACTTACTTCACTCTGTATGACAGACTCTAGGTCTATCCACCTCATTACAAATAACTCAGTTTCATTTCTTTTTAAGGCTGAGTAATATTCCATTGTGTATATGTGCCACATCTTCTTTATCCATTCATCCGATGATGGGCGCTTAGGTTCTTTCCATCTCCGGGCTATTGTAAATAGAGCTGCAATGAACATTTTGGTACATGACTCTTTTTGAATTTTGGTTTTCTCAGGGTATATGCCCAGTATGCATGGGCAATTTTAACACTCATTTCCCAACAGGAAAAGGAATTAACCAAAGGCTCAGCATGCCGTGCTGGAACAAGATTAGGGCCTGAAGCAATCCTGCCGTTTTGTGGCCAGCTCACAAGAAAGCGAGTTGAGGAAAGGAGCTCAGGGGCACTGTCATTCACATACCTGCAGACTTATAAATGACAGAAATCGTACAAAAATATATTGAATTAAGGCTGCGAAGAGGACTTGAAAGTGGGGCAGAATTGCTGGAATCCGATTTCAGGAGGTAGACGTGAATTGCTCTGAAAGCATAGGAGAAGTGGCAGAACTTCGTCAATGAAGCACTTGGCCAAAAAGGGCATATGCATTTTTTCCAGGGCCATCATTCACGGGAGTAGGAGGCTCCCAGCATGCTCCAGTGGCCAACAGAGGGCCCACGTTGCCAAGGCGATGTGAGCTAGCCAGGCAGGAGTGACCTGACATCAGAGGGCCCACCTCACAGAATGGTAGGGAACCCAGCCAGGATCAGACTCTCCCCAGAGGGCCCACATCATCAAGGTGATGGGAACCAGGCAGGAGTGTCCTCACACTAGTGGGGCCACATCACCGAAAAGTGAGGGACCCAGCACACGTGGCCTCAAACCAGAGGACACACATCACAAGGGAGCTGGGATTGAGGCAGGCAGGAGGAGCCTCAAAACAGAGGGACCATAGAATTAAAGAGGTGAAGAATCCCGCAGTTGGAACCTCCCAGCAGGCGCCCAGGAGCAGCGAGACTATGGGATCCAGGCCGGAGTGATCTCACACCAGAGGGCCGTCATCATGAAACTGTGAGCAACCTAGGCGTTGGGATCTCAGAGCAGAAGGCCCACATTCCCATGGGGTTGGGAACCTGTCAGAAGTGTACTCACACCACAGGGCACACATCAGGGAATTTAGGGAACCCAGGAGTTAGGGCCTGACGCCAGAGGGCCCTCATTACCAAGGGGAGGAGACTCCAATCAGGCACCAACACCCAACTGAGGTCCCACGTCGCCAAGGTGACGTGTGACAGCCAGGTAGGAGTGACCTCACCGCAGAGGGCCTACCTCACAGAAGGGTGAGGAACACAGCCAGGATAAGACTCTCACCAGAGGGCCCACATCACCAAGGTGAGCAGAACCAGGCAGGAGAGTCTTCACACCAGTGTGGCCACATCATAGAAAGGTGAGGAACCCAGCACATGTGGCCTAAACCAGAAGACCCACATCTCCAAGGGGCTCAGAATGAGGCAGGCAGGAGTAGCCTCACAACACAGGGCCCATAGAATAAAAAAGCTGAGGAATCCAGCAATGGGAACCTCCCAGCAGGCGGCCAAGAGCACCAAGTCTATGCGATTCAGGCCGCAGTAAACTCACAGCAGAGGGTCCACATCATCAAACTGCGAACAACCCAGCCATTTGGACCTCAGAGCAGAAGGTCCACATCCCCAAGGTGTTGGGAGCATGGCAGGAGTGTCCTCGCACCACTTAGCACACATCAGAAAATGTGGGTACCCAGCAGTTAGGGCCTGACGCCAGAGGGCCCTCATCACTGAGGGGAGGAGGCTCCCAGCATGTTCCAACTACCACAAGAGGGCCCATGTCGCCAAGGCGGGGTGTGCCAGCCAGGCAGGAGTGACCTCACAGCAGACGGCCCACCTCAAAGAAGTGTGAGGAACCCAACCAGGATCAGACTCTCACCAGAGGGCCCATATTACCAAGGGGACGGGAACCAGGCACGAGTGTCCTCACACCAGTGGGGCCACATCACTAAAAGATGAGGAAACTGGCACATGTGGCCACAAACCAGAGGACCTACATCACCAAGGGGCTGGGAGTGACACAGGCAGGAGGAGCCTCCCAACACAGGGCCCAAAGAATAAAAAAGGTGAGGAACCCAGCAGTTGGAACTTCCCAGCAGGCGGCCCAGAGTACAGAGGCTATGGGATCTAGGAATGAGTGAACTAACACCAGAGAGCTAACATCAGGAAACTGTGAGCAACCCAGTCGTTGGAACCTCAGAGCAGAAGGCCCATATCGCCATGGGGATGGGAACATTTCACGAGTGTCCTGGCATCACTGGGCTCACATCAGAAAACCTGGGGAGCCCAGCAGTTAGAGCCTGACGCCAGAGGGTCCTCATCACCGAGGACAGGAGTCTCCAAAAGGATCCAACTGCCACCAGAGGGCCGACGTCACCAAGGCAATGGGAGCAAGCCAGGCAGGAGTTACCTCAGAGCACAGGGCCCACCTCACAGAACGGTAAGGAACCCAGCCAGGATCAGACTCTCACCAGAGGGGCCACATCACCAAGGGGCTGGGAAACAGGCACGAGTGTCCTCACACCATTGGGGCCACATCATCGAAAGGTGAGGGACCCAGCACACGTGGCCTCACACCAGAGGACACACATCACAACGGGGCTGGGATTGAGGCAGGCAGGAGGAGCCTCAAAACAGAGGGCCCATAGAATAAAAAAGGTGAGGAATCCCGCAGTTGGAACCTCCCAGCAGGCGCCCAGGAGCAGCAAGCCTATGGGATCTAGGCCGGAATGAACGCACATCAGAGGGCCCTCATCATGAAACTGTGAGCACCCCAGCCGTTGGGACCTCAGAGCAGAAGGCCCAAATTCCCATGGGGTTGGGAACCTGACAGGAGTGTACTCGCACCACAGGTCGCACATCTGCAAATTTTGGGAGCCCAGGAGTTAGGGTCTGACGCAAGAGGGCCCTCATTACCGAGGGACGGAGACTCGCAGCAGACACCAACTCCCAACTGAGGGCCCACGTCACCAAGGTGATGTGTGCCAGCCAGGCAGGAGTGACCTCACCGCAGAGGGCCTACCTCACAGAAGGGTGAGGAAACCAGCCAGGATAAGACTCTCACCAGAGGGCCCACATCACCAAGGGGATCGGAACCAGGCAGGAGGGTCCTCACACCAGTGTGGCCACATTATAGAAAGGTGAGGAACCCAGAACATGTGGCCTAAAACAGGGGACCCACATCTCCAAGGGGCTAGGAGTGAGGCAAGCAGGAGTATCCTCACAAAACAGAGCCCACAGAATAAAAGTTGTGAGGAATCCAGCAGTTGGAACCGGCCAGTGGGCCGCCCAGAGCACAGAGTCTATGGGATCCAGGCCACAGCAAACTCACAGCAGAGGTCCCACATCATGAAACTGTGAGCAACCCAGCGGATGGGACCTCAGAGCAGAAGGCCCACATCCCTATGGGGATGGGAACCTGACAGGAGTGTCCTCGGCCCACTTCCACGAATCAGAAAATGTGGGAACCCAGCAGTTAGGACCTGAGGCCAGAGGACCCTCATCACCGAGGGGAGGAGGCTCCCAGCAGGCTCCAACTGCCACCATAAGGCCGATGTCACCAAGGCGGGTTGTGCCAACCAGGCAGGAGTGACCTCAGAGCAGAAAGCCCACCTCACAGAAGTGTGAGGAACCCAACAAGGATCAGACTGTCACCAGAGGGCCAACATCACCAAGGGAATGGGAACCAGGCAGGAGTGTCCTCACACCAGTGGGGCTACATCACCATAATTTGAGGGACCCAGCACACGTGGCCTCAAACCTGAGGACACACATCACCAAGGGGCTGGGATTGAGGCAGGCCAGAGGATCCTCTAAACAGAGGGACCATAGAATAAAAAAGGTGAGGAATCCCACAGTTGGAACCTCCGGCAGGCAGCCAGGAGCAGCGAGGCTATGGGATCTAGGCAGGAGTGAACTCACACCAGAGGGCCCTCATCATGAAACTGTGAGCAACACAGCCGTTGGGACCTCAGAGCAGAAGGCTCACATCCCCATGGGGATGGGAACCTGGCAGGAGTGTCCTTGCACCACTTAGCACGAATCAGAAAATGTGGGAACCCAGCAGTTAGGGCCTGAGGCCAGAGGGCCCTCATCACCGAGGGGAGGAGGCTCCCAGCAGGCTCCAACTGCCACCATATGGCCGACGTTGCCAAGGCGGGGTGTGCCAGCCAGGCAGGAGTGACCTCAGAGCAGAGGGCCCACCTCACAGAAGGGTGAGGAACCTAACCAGGATCAGACTCTCACCAGAGGGCCAACATCACCAAGGTGATGGGAACCAGGCAAGACTGTCCTAACACCAGTGGGGCCAACATCACCAAGGGAATGAGAACCAGGCAAGAGTGTCCTCACACCAGTGTGGCCACATTATAGAAAGGTGAGGAACACAGCACATGTGGCCTCAAACAAGGGGACACACATCACGAAGGGGCTGGGAGTGAGGCATGCAGGAGGAGACGCACAACCGAGGGCCCATAGAATAAAAAAGGTGAGGAATCGAGAAGTTGGAAACTCCAAGCTGGAGGCCCAGAGCACTGACACTATGGGATACAGGCCAGAGTGAACACACAGCAAAGGGCCCACATCATGAAACTGTGAGCAACCCAGCAGTTGGGACCACAGAACAGAAGTCCCACATGCCCATGGGGATGGGAACCTGGCAGGAGTGACTCGCACCACTGGGCACACATCAGAAAATGTGTGGAGCCCAGCACTTAGGGCCTGACACCAGAAGGCCCTCATCACTGAGGGGAGGAGGCCCCAGCACACTCCAACTGCCACCAGAGGGTCCACGTCGCCAAGGCGACGTGCGCCAGCCAGGCAGGATTGACCTCACAGCAGAGGGCCCACATCATGAAAGTGTGAGCAACCCAGCCGTTAGGACCTCAGAACAGAAGGCCCACACGCTCATGAGGATGGGAACCTGGCAGGAGTGCCCTCGTACCACTTAGCACGTATCAGAAAATGTGGGAACCCCGCCATTAGGGTCTGACGCCAGAGGGCCTCATCACCGCGGGAAGGAGGCTCCCAGCAGGCTCCAACTGCCACCAGGGTGCCGAAGTCAACAAGGCGGGTTGTGCCAGCCAGGCAGGAGTGACCTCAGAGAAGAGGGCTCACATCACGGATGTGTGAGGAACCCAACCAGGATCAGAGTCTCACCAGAGGGCCCACATCACCAAGGGGATGGGAACCAGGCAGGAGTGTCCACACACCAGTGGGGCCACATCATCAAAAGATGAGGAACCCATCACATATGGCCTCAAACCTGAGGACATACATAACCATGTGGCTGGGAGTGAGGCAGGTATCTGGAGGGGCACATTTAACTCTAATTTCCCACCAGGAAGAGGAATTAACCAAAGGCTCAGAGTGCCGTGCCGGACCCTGATTATGGCCTGAAGCAAACCTGCAGTTTTGTGGCCAGCTTACGAGGAAGCGAGTTAAGAAAGGAGCTCAGGGGCACTGTAATTCACAAACCTGCAGAGATAAATGACAGCTATTGGCAAAAATATATCGAAGTAAGTCTGCAAAGAGGACTTGAAAACGAGGCAGAATTGCAGGAATCATATTTCAAGAGGTAGATTGGAATTGCATTTAAAGCATATGAAAAGCGGCAGATCTTTGACAGTGATGCACATGGACAAAAAGTGCGTATACATTTTTCCTGAATATATTCAGGAAAAAACGCATATGAACATTTTGGCCAACCAAGCACTCCAGCAATGGAAATCCACACTACAATGAAGTCATATTTCCCATTTGTCAAAAAGGCCATCTGAATAAAGTGTAAAAACCAGAAACACAGGACAGGCCATGGAGAACAGGGAGCCGTGTTATGCTGATGGGCGGGATGTAAATTGCCAACAGACACTCTGGAGATGTTCATGGTGTATCCTGAAACATCTAAAAAACAAAGCTACAGAGCCTAGGGCACTTCCACTTTTGGCCCTATAGCTTAGGAAAATTAAAATCAACAAGACACAGCCAACACAAAATTTAGGGCTGCTGTGTTTACAAGAACCTCGAGTCCAGTTCAAATTAAATATCCCAGAAAGAAAAAAATGGATAAAGAAGTTGTGCTACTTACGTACAACGGAATATCACTCAGCAGTGAAATCAATGTCATCAGGCCTGTAGCAGCAAATTGAGTGGATTTAATTATGATGATTCTAAGAGAAATATATCACACAAAGAAAGATAATTATCATAAGATATCACTAATAGAGGGAGTGTAAACTTGGCTACACATAAACTGAATTACAAAACCGAACAGAGTCTCACATTTAGATAAAAACCTTATGCTTGCTTAAGGGGAAAGTTGAGTTGGGCTGCTGTATAAAAACAGATTGAAATTAGCACACATACCATTCCATAAGCCAAATACGTAATAAACAAGACCTACTCTTTGCTCAACGAAATAGACTCATCCATGGTGTATCACCTCACACCTATTAGAATGGGCATCATCAGAAAATCTACAAACAACAAATGCTGGAAACGGTGTGGAGATAAGGAATCCTCTTCCACTATTGTTGGGAACGTAAATTGATACAGTCACTGTGGAGAACATTATGGAGTTTCTTATAAAACTAAGAATAGAATTACCATATGATACAGCAATCCCTCTACTGGGCATATACCCAGACAAAACCATAAATCAAAAAGAGACATTCACCACAATGTTCATTGCATCACTATTTACACTATCCAGGAAATGGAAGCAACCTAAATGCCCACAGACAGAAGAATGCATAAAGAAGTGGTACATATATAAAATGGAATATTACTAAGCCATAAAAAGGAATGAAATTGGGACATTTGTAGAGACGTTGATGGATCTAGAGACTGTCATACAGAGTGAAGTAAGTCAGAAAGAGAAAAACAAATCTTGTATATTAATGCATATATGTGGAACCTAGAAAAATTGTACAGATGAACCGTTTTGCAAGGCAGAAATAGAGCAATACATGTATACAACAAACGTATGGACAACAAGGGGGGAAAGCTGTTGGGGATGGTGGTGGGAGGAGTTGAGATATTGGGATTGGTATGTATACATTTATATGTATAAAGTAGATAACCAAAAACAACCTGCTGTATAAAAATATAAAATTAAATTCAAAATAAAAAATAAAATTAAAAAAAGTAAAACAAATATTCTTCCCTTCACATACATGTATTTATATGAATAAATTATTTCCATGCTTATATCTGTAAATACACAAAAGAGGAATAAAATCTACCTTGAACCAAAAACGAAAAAAAGATAAAAAAGAACAGAACCCACCAGTTACACAGAGGAAAACCGTTTCAGGGCACTTGCTCCAATTGCAAACAATTCTGAAGTTGGTCAGTGGTGGGGAATCATCTCCCATTCAGCCAGCATGCTCCTCGCAACAAGCGTCCTCACTGCAAAGCTGGGGGACCGTGCCGAGGTATCTGTGAGTAAACGTGGGCCGAGCCCCAGGCCAGCTGCTGCTGAAATGTTCCCACCCTTCCAAGGCTAAACACCTGAATATGTACAAGGAATTGAAAACCTAGAGGAAGGGCCATGGAGCCACATGAGGGACAGCATGCCAGCCGACTTGGTGCCTGCAGGCCAGCCAGGATGGTCCTGGCCCTGGGTGCTCTTCTGGAAGCTCTCCATTTCCCTGCCTGAGATACCCCTGCTGTCCCGGCCCCCACTGCTTTCTTCCTTCCTCACCTGTGCCCAGGGAGAAATTCCAGCGGCAGGTGTGGGTGACACATCCTCTTCTTTAGCAGGTAGCATCTTGGCAACTGCTGCAGAAAGTCCAGCAGAGCCCCACTCACACTGGGACACCCACAAAGCCGTGGCCTCTCACTCCCTCCCACCAGCCCAGCCCCGAGACTGCTGACAGGGCAAAGAAAATGGTGTCAGGCACAGCTGCAGGGGCTCTTGCTGCCTGGAGCGGTGTTTATATTGATCTCAACCCAGGCACACCTGGGGAGGGCTGGCCGGCACGGTCAGGCTTCCCAAGCCAGCCAATAATCACCCCTCAGGGGCTCACAGTTGCTGAAAATGGAACTTGCTGAATTGGCCAGGTCCAAGGAACAGGTGTGGGCTCCTGAGAGTCAGGATAGACAAGGGGCTGCAGCTCTGGCTTGTTTTCTAATTATATTATCTGGCCCATGAGTGGGAGACAACTTCAAGAAAACCCTCTCCTAATGAGAGGAACCCTGGAGTCAGGGAGAGGAGGGGTGGGTGGTGGTTGGAGACAGAGGCCTGGTGCCCCGGGTGCAGTGGAAGTCTCTGGAAGATCAGGTGGAGGAGGCCGCACAGAGTGATGCCCAGGGTCACAGACCTGTCAGAGCTGCTGTTTGTTAGTTCAAGTCCTGCTCTGAGGTGCTCTGTGTCAGATCTGAGCGACAGGTGAGCTGGGAGTGCTCTGCAATGAGGGCTATGTGCACGGTTCCTGTGTGCCCAGCCCTGCCAAGGTACCTGCAAGGGTAGCTCTGTATCCTGGGAGGGGCCTGACCACGGGAGCCCCATGGACTGCAGAGGACCTGCCCAGGGAATCCCATATCCTGGGAGGGGCCTGAACACGAGAGCCCCGTGGGCTGGGGTGGGGGTAGGGTACCTGCCCAGGTGAGCTCCATATCCTGGGATTGGCCTGACCTCGAGAGCCCCATGGGCTGCTGGAGTCCTGGTAAAGGATGTCAGGACAGTCAGTGAAGCCACTGAGGATATACCTCCAGTAGTTCCTAAATCCTACACACTGCTGGTCATTCTACCAACCACCAGGACTTGGTATTCTATATTAGTCTTCACTGATGCCTTCTTTTGTATTCCATTAGTCCCAGAGTCACAAGAAATTTTGGCTTGTCAGTGACAGGACTCAACATACAACAAAAACAATACTTCCAGGCTGTCTTGCCCCAAGGGTTCAAAAATTCCCACACCATCTTTGGGGAAAGCTCAGCTAAAGACCTAAAAGTTCTACCTCTGGAAAAGGAAACACTCCTTCAATTTTCAGAGGACATTCTGATCGCCAGCCCTACTAAGGAGGCCTCAGAACTACCAAGCCAATAAAGGATAGAAGTTGTCCACGAAAAAGCTCAAGTATCACAGACTACGGTGACCTGCCTGGGCTTCATTCTCACAGAAGGTCGGAGAAGCCCATCCCAGGAAAGGGAAAAAACAATTTACAGCCTTACCCCTTTCTGAAACTAGAAGACAGCTTAGGGGTTCCTGGGGAAGCCAGGGTTTCCTGCCTCTGGATCCCTAACTACAGTCTACTAGCTGGGCCTCTATATGAAACACTGAAAGGAAAAGATGATGATCCTTTTGAATAGAATCCAGAAGTGGCCTTTCAAGAATGGAAAGAGCAGTCAATTCACACCCTTGCCCTGGAATTCCCTAATTTAGCTAAACCCTTTGACCTTTACATTCCTGGTGAAAGGTGAATCGCCATTGGAGTATTAGTGCAAAAACTGGGACCACTTGAAATGGAACAATGCAAGAATGCCATCCAGGTAGGATAAACTATGGTCAGCAAGGGGCTTGGCCCACTGCCACATCTGGCCAAGATACTGGTGGTATCTGAAAACCTGGAAATCAGCAGCCCAAAAGGCCACCTCCCTTCTAAGGGAAACGGACCCCACGTGGTGATCCTAACCCCCAACCATGCCCTGAAGTTGCAGGGTTTGCTCCGTGGGCACACTGACCTCGATTGAGGAGGCCCTCCAACTCCAACCTCCAGAGAGATAACCGGGGGCAACGGGACACCATGACGACCCATGTGACCATCACTTGACCTGGAGTTTCTCTCATAAAACAACAAGAGTGTGTCCCAAAAGAGTAGACTACTGCTTGCAGTACTTACTGTACCCAGAGGGGAGCTAATAATCTTGGCGGGGGAACCG
This sequence comes from Phocoena phocoena, assembly GCF_963924675.1. NCBI lineage: Eukaryota > Metazoa > Chordata > Mammalia > Artiodactyla > Phocoenidae > Phocoena > Phocoena phocoena. Next base: position 319,317 of record NW_027077358.1, on the reverse strand, counting down.
TATATCATGCTGTCACCATAGAAAAGCCTACAGACACCCTGATGATGGTGGCCAATAAGACCGGCTGGACTCCTGTTTACTTCTAAAGGCTCTTGACTCAGTGACCATCATGATCCTTCATCACCACTGACCCTGGACTGTCTGGGAGCTGAGCGGGCAGGATCCTGACACCTGGTGCTGTTTTTACGTTAATTCAGGGGCCTAATGGAAGAAAGCGCAGACTGTTGGTCAGAGCATCTAGGCTGGCAGAAACGGTCAGTCAGAGCATCTAGGCTGGCAGAAACGGTCAGCCTAAGGTGGCCGAACAAATGTGGGGCGGAGTGAAACTGGACCTCACAGCGCCACTGCTCATCTCCTTTCTGGACACTTAAAGGTCATTAGAATCTATAACACTTCCAATACTGGTGCTCAGGTGGACGAGCAGGGAGGCAGGAGGCCTGGGGACAATCAACGTCACCTGGAGGCTGCTGGGGAGAAGTTCTGACCCTCGCCCACGGGTATGAAGCCTCCTAACTCAGCACTCAGCAGTTACAGAAGAAGGGTCTGCACCCGCAGCACTCCAAGAATGAGGAAAGGGACAAAAGGCAGAAGAGAAGTTTGTCCCAGGCAAAGCCCCTTAAAAATGCCTGGGAGATAAAAATAGAATCTGGGCAATAAAATAAAGTCTAACCATTTTTATCCTTTGTGCTTTGTCTAATTTCAGGTGCTCCTAGTGTCCCGCATACAGAGGTTCCACACCCAGCACTTCAGACCAGATTTCCTAGAGCAGAATGGCTCGATGACACTTCAGCTCCTGGGGCCCAGTTCAGACTCCGTGACATAGAGCCTGAGCTGCAGCCAACCAGGTCCTCGAGAGCTCAGCCCCCTCCCTCCCAGTGACTCTGACAGGATCTCTACACAGCAGCCCAGCCCACAGCCCACAGGGTAGCACCTCTCCATTCTCTGATCAAAATATAAAGTTTCCTTTGCTTTTGAACCAAACTCAGTCTCGATCTATTGGCTCCAATGACACTGGGCAGGGGGACACTTGTTGGCGTCCACTCTGGAGGATCAGTAACAGAAATTGAGAACATTGTAACTTCAATGAACAGATGTGTGAGCCAAACTGTAATTAACATAGAACAGTGTATAAGGCTCGGGTAAAATAAGATGTTTCTAACACTTCCATTTGATATTTCCATCACTTTCTTATAAGCAAGTTCAGTGAAAAGGTCTGTCTTCTTTGTCAGGTCAATATTAGAGAAACAAAGTGATTTCTTTCCAAGGATGTACATCTAATAATCTTGGTTAAAGCTTCAATCTTGTTTTAAATGCTTTTGCATTGAAAATGATACCTCTCTTTCAGCTCCCCCATTTCTGAGAAGCATAAAATCTTATAATTTATTATTACCAAAGGGAAATGGTAGGAGGAGGGATAAATTAACAGTTTGGGATTAACACATACACACTGCTATGTATGAAATCATCAGCAAGGAACTACTGTATAGCACAGGGAACTACACTCAATATTTTGCAATAACCTATAAGGGGAAATGATCTGAAAAAGAATAGATATTTTTATTGACATCATCCATCAATGAAAGTAAAAATGGAATCTAAGGGAAGACAGTGGTGAGTGCTTCTGACCCTGAAGACTTCAATCATCTAAAGTTTGGACTCTGCCTACTTCCCAAGGCCCTTAATGAACATATGTGTAGCCGTAGCTTAAAAATTCCCCAGTTTGTGTTGCGGAGAGACACTGATATTGAAAATCCCCTGGTGTTCTCCTCACATGAATGGGACCCTTCCTACACCTAAAACATGCCTGTCACACCCAGAGGATGGTATACAGTCTGATCGCGAAAAGTTTGGAAAAGGCATCTCATCTCCTCATCTCTTGGTGCTAGGGTTCACCACTCCAGCGTCTTTACTAACAGTCTCCCCACTTGGAGATGTCAGCACTGTCAACATCCTGTTGCATACAGTTTGGAATTTGTCCAGAGGATGAAGCAGAAGGAGGAGGAACAATGAGAGACAAGTCCTAGGTGTTCGGACAGGCACATGCCACTCTAATTTCCAATCAGGAAGACGAATTGACCAAAGGCTAGGGTTGCCCATGGAAACAGAATAGGGCTTGAGGAATCCTGATGCTTTGTGGCCAGTTCCCATAAACACAAGTTGGAAAATGGAACTCAGGGGAACTAAAATTCACGAAACTGCAGAATTGAAAATATCTATCACTGAAAAATGTCTTGAGGAAAGTCAGAGAAAAGGACTTGTAAGCAACGGAGAATGGCAGGAAAGGGATTGGAAGAGGTAGAAAGGACTCGCCATTAAGCACAAGAAAAGGGGCTGAACATTGCCAACATTGCAGTTGGCCAAAAAGGGTGTATGCGTCTTTTTCTGTATATATTCAAGAAAAGGGCATACACTTTTTTAGCCAACCAAACAGGTGGGCACTGGAAATCAATACTACAAAACATATCACTTTGCATCAGTCAGAAGAGCCGTCCTCATAAAGTGTAAACACCAGAAATGCAGGACAGGGCAAGGAGAAAAGGGAGCCCTGTGAGTCTTATAGTGGAAATGTATATTGCCAACGGTCACTCTGGATAAGTCTATTGTGTTTACTAAAGCATCTAAAAAATGACCTACCGAGCAAAGGGCACTTGCACTCATGGACGTATATCTTGGGAAAAACAAAAATCGAGAGGACACAGGCACCCCAATGTTTACCACCTCTCTGTTTAAAAGATCCTCGACTAGGATATAACTTAAATGTATCTGCAGAGAAAAAATGGACAGAGATGTGGTGCTTATGTAGAGTGGAATATTACTCAGCCTGGAAATCAATGAAATACGGCCAGTTATAACAACTCCAGAGGAGTTACGTGTGATCATTCGAAGTCACATAATTCAAAAAGAAAAAGACATAAGATATCACTAATACATGGAATGTTAACATGGCTACATATGAACTGAATTACAAAAGAGAAGAGGGTTTCAAATTAAGAAAACCAACTTATGCTTCCTTAAGGGGAAAGGTGAGTTGGGGTGCTGCATAAAACCAGAGATTGAAATTAGCACAGATACCATTCCATAAGCCAAATATGTAATAGTCAAGACCTACTCCTTGCTCAACGAAATGGACTCCACACGCCATATTCAATGCCTAAGAATATACCGGCTTAGTAAGAATCTTAAAACCCATGGACTTATATGTCTCCGTAAGAGAATCAAGCGCGTGTACAGCGGCATAAACGAAGCAGTGAAAATCCGATAAATCCCATTATTAAAATAAATTTCAAAAACAAAACACAATGACAGTGAAATAGGTAGCAATTCTTAAATAATTCACTCAGGGCATGTGATGCAACCGGGATTGACCACATCTACACCCAGAGCTGGTTGAGACATAAGGCTGGACACTTCAGGCTGATAGCATTGGTGAGTTTCGGTGAACAAATGCAGATCCTTTGAAGTCATACTGCATGGTACCCATTCCAAGGGTCCCAACTCTCCAGGTTCAAGGGATTCTTTCTTCAGCTAAAACATGCGTGGGAAACGGCGAGTATGGTCCACCGTGTGATTAGGAAACGATTTAAAATGCATCTCAGTTTTCGTATCCTGGTCCTCGGGTTCACCATTCCAGACGGTTTACTAACACTCTCCCCGCATGGAGAGTCAGTGTCTTTAACCTCCTGTTTGGCACAGCTTGCAATTTCTGTGCAAGATGAACAGGAATAGGGAGAACCAATGAGAGACTAGCTATAGGTGTCTGCACGGGCAAATGTAAGGCTCATTTCCCACCAGGAAGAGGAATTAAGAAAAGGCTCAGCGTGCCCTGCCGGAAACAGATTAGGACCTGAAGCAATCCTGCGGTTTTGTGCCCAGCTCACAAGAAAGCGAGTTGAAGAAAGGAGCTCAGGGGCACTGTAATTCACAAACCTGCAGAGTTATAAATGACAGCTATCCTCCAAAAATATATTGAAGTAAGCCTGCGAAGGGGACTGGAAAGAGGGGCAGAATTTCAGGAAATCGATTGCAGGGGGTAGACTGGAATTGCCTTGAAAGCATAGGAAAAGAGGCAAAAAATCGACAATGATGCACTTGGCCAAAAAGGGCGTATGCGTTTTTTCCTGAATATATTCAGGAAAAAATGCATACGCCCTTTTTGGCCAACAAAGCAAGCCTGTAAAGGAAATCTGCACTACAATGAAGTCTCAGTGCCCCCCGGGCAAAAGGGCCATCTGAAAAAAGTGGAAAATCCAGAAAGGTAGGACAGGATATGGAGAACAGGGAGCCTTGTTATGCTGATTGGCAGGATGTAAATTGCCAGCAGACACCCTGGAGAAGTGTATGGTGTTTCCTGAAACACATAAGAAACAAAGCAACACAGCCTATGGCACTTCCACTTATGGTCCTATAGCTTACGGAAATTAAAATCAAAAACAGACAGCCACCCCAATGTTTGGGACGGCTGTGTTCACATGAAGCTCGTCTACAGTACCAGGTAAATATCCCAGAAAGCAAAAAATGGATAAAGAAATTGTGGCATGTACGTACAATGGAATATCACTCAGCAATGAAATCTGTGTCATCAGGCCCGTAGCGGTTAGTCAGTGGATGCATGTACGGTGATTCTACGTGAACTACGTCACACAGAAATAGAAACATCATAAGATATCACTTATACACGGAATGTAAACTTGACTACACATGAACTGAATTACAAAACAGAACAGGGTCTCAAATTTAGAAAACCAACTAGTGCTTGCTTATGGGGAAAGGTGCGTTGGGGTGCTGCATAAAACCAGAGACTGAAATTAGCACAGATAACTTTCCATAAGCCAAATATATAATAGACAAGACCTACGCCTTGCTCAAAGAAATAGACCCAACACCACATGTTCAACGCCTAGGAACATACATGACTAAGAAGAATCTTAAAACCCATGGATATTTATGTTTCCGTAAGAGAATCAAGCGTGTGTACAGCGGCCGAAACGCAGCAGTGAAAATCCGATAAATCCCATTATCAAAATAAATTTCGAAAACAAAACACAAAGACAGTGAAATAGAGAGCAATTCTTAAATAATTCACTCAGGGCATGTGATGCAACCGGGATTGAGCACATCTACACCCAGAGCTGGTTGAGACATAAGGCTGGACACTTCAGGCTGATGGCATTGGTGAGTTTCCGTGAGCAAATGCAGACCCTTTGAAGTCATACTGCATGGTACACATTCCATGGGTCCCAACTCTCCAGGTTCAAGGGATTCTTCCTCCAGCTAAAACATGCATGGGAAACCCAGAGTATCGTCCACCGTGTGATTGGGAAACGATTTAAAATGCATCTCAGTTTTCGTATCCCGGTCCACGGGTTCACCATTCCAGATGCTTTACTAACACTCTCCCCGCTTGGAGAGTCAGTGCCTTTAACCTCCTCTTTGGCACAGCTTGCAATTTCTGTGCAAGATGCACAGGAATAGGGAGAACCAATGAGAGACTAGCTGTCGGTGTCTGCACGGGCAAATGTAACGCTCATTGCCCACCAGGAAGAGGAATTAAACAAAGGCTCAGTGTGCCCTGCTGGAAACAGATTAGGGCCTGAAGCAATCCTGCGGTTTTGTGCCCAGCTCACAAGAAAGCGAGTTGAAGAAAGGAGCTCAGGGGCACTGTAATTCACAAACCTGCAGAGTTATAAATGACAGCTATCCTCCAAAAATATATTGAAGTAAGCCTGCAAAGGGGACTTGAAAGCGGGGCAGAATTTCAGGAAAATGATTTCAGGGGGTAGACTGGAATTACCCTGAAAGCATAGGAAAAGAGGCACAACGTCGACAATGATGCACTTGGCCAAAAAGTGCGTATGCGTTTTTTCCTGAATATATTCAGGAAAAAACGCATACGCCCTTTTTGGCCAACCAAGCAAGCCTGTAAAGGAAATCTGCACTACAATGAAGTCTCACTGCACCCCGGGCTAAAGGGCCATCTGAAAAAAGTGTAAAATCCAGAAAGGTAGGACAGGATATGGAGAACAGGGAGCCTTGTTATGCTGATTGGCAGGATGTAAATTGCCAGCAGCCACCGTGGAGAAGTGTATGGTGTTTCCTGAAACACGTAAGAAATAAAGCAACACAGCCTATGGCAATTGCACTTATGGTCCTATTGCTTAGGGAAATTAAAATCAAAAACAGAGAGCCACCCCAAAGTTTGGGACGGCTCTGTTCCCAATAAGCTCGTCTAGAGTACCAGGTAAATATCCCAGAAAGCAAAAAATGGATAAACAAGTTGTGGCACGTACATGCAATGCAATATCACTCAGCAATGAAATCTGTGTCATCAGGCCCGTAGCGGCATAGTCAGTGGATGCAGGTACGGTGATACTACGTGAACTACGTCACACAGAAAAAGAAACATCATAAGATATCACTAATACACGGAATGTAAACTTGACTACACATGAACTGAATTACAAAACAGAACAGGGTCTCAAATTTAGAAAACCAACTAGTGCTTGCTTATGGGGAAAGGTGCGTTGGGGTGCTGCATAAAACCAGAGACTGAAATTAGCACAGATAACTTTCCATAAGCCAAATATTTAATAGACAAGACCTACTCCTTGCTCAACGAAATGGACTCAACACCACATATTCAACGCCTAGTAATATACCTGATTAGGAAGAATCTTAAAACCCGTGGATTTATATGTCTCCGTAAGAGAATCAAGCGTGTGTACAGCGGCATAAACGCAGCAGTGAAAATCCGATAAATCCCATTATCAAAATAAATTTCAAAAACAAAACACAAAGACAGTGAAATAGAGAGCAATTCTTAAATAATTCACTCAGGGCATGTGATGCAACCGGGATTGACCACAGCTACACCCAGAGCTGGTTGAGACATAAGGCTGGACACTTCAGGCTGATAGCATTGGTGAGTTTCGGTGAGCAAATGCAGACCCTATGAAGTCATACGGCATGGTACCCATTCCATGGGTCCCAACTCTCCAGGTTCAATGCATTCTTCCTTCAGCTAAAACATGCATGGGAAACCCAGAGTATGGTACACCGTGAGCTTGGGAAACGATTTAAAATGGATCTCAGTTTTCGCATCCTTGTCCTCGGGTTCACCATTCCAGACGCTTTACTAACACTCTCCCCGCTTGGAGAGTCATTGCCTTTAACCTCCTCTTTGGCACAGTTTGCAATTTCTGTGCAAGATAAACAGGATTAGGGAGAACCAATGAGAGACTAGCTGTAGGTGTCTGCACGGGCAAATGTAACACTCATTGCCCACCAGGAAGAGGAATTAAACAAAGGCTCAGTGTGCCCTGCTGGAAACAGATTAGGGCCTGAAGCAATCCTGCGGTTTTGTGCCCAGCTCACAAGAAAGCGAGTTGAAGAAAGGAGCTCAGGGGCACTGTAATTCACAAACCTGCAGAGTTATAATTGACAGCTATCCTCCAAAAATATATTGAAGTAAGCCTGCGAAGGGGACTTGAAAGCGGGGCAGAATTTCAGGAAAACGATTGCAGGCGGTAGACTGGAATTGCACTGAAAGCATAGGAAAAGAGGCACAACGTCGACAATGATGCACTTGGCCAAAAAGGGCGTATGCGTTTTTTCCTGAATATATTCAGGAAAAAACGCATATGCCCTTTTTGGCCAACCAAGCAAGCCTGTAAAGGAAATCTGCACTACCATGAAGTCTCACTGCACCCGGGCAAAAGGGCCATCTGAAAAAAGTGTAAACTCCAGAAAGGTAGGACAGGATATGGAGAACATGGAGCCTTGTTATGCTGATTGGCAGGAGGTAAATTGCCAGCAGGCACCCTGGAGAAGTGTATGGTGTTTCCTGAAACACATAAGAAACAAAGCAACACAGCCTATGGCACTTCCACTTATGGTCCTATAGCTTACGGAAATTAAAATCAAAAACAGACAGCCACCCCAATATTTGGGACGGCTGTGTTCCCAAGAAGCTCGTCTACAGTATCAGGTAAATATCCCAGAAAGCAAAAAATGGATAAAGAAGTTGTGGCATGTACGTACAATGCAATATCACTCAGCAATGAAATCTGTGTCATCAGGCCTGTAGCGGCATAGTGAGTGGATGCAGGTACGGTGATTCTACGTGAACTACGTCACACAGAAAAAGAAACATCATAAGATATCACTAATACACGGAATGTAAACTTGACTAAACATGAACTGAATTACAAAACAGAACAGGGTCTCAAATTTAGAAAACCAACTAATGCTTGCTTATGGGGAAAGGTGCGTTGGGGTGCTGCATAAAACCAGAGACTGAAATTAGCACAGATAAATTTCAATAAGCCAAATATTTAATAGACAAGACCTACTCCTTGCTCAACGAAATGGACTCAACACCACATATTCAACGCCTAGGAATATACCTGACTAGGAAGAATCTTAAAACCCATGGATTTATATGTCTCCGTAAGAGAATCAAGCGTGTGTACAGCGGCATAAACGCAGCAGTGAAAATCCGATAAATCCCATTATCAAAATAAATTTCATAAACAAAACACAAAGACAGTGAAATAGAGAGCAATTCTTAAATAATTCACTCAGGGCATGTGATGCAACTGGGATTGACCACAGCTACACCCAGAGCTGGTTGAGACATAAGGCTGGACACTTCAGGCTGATAGCATTTGTGAGTTTCGGTGAGCAAATGCAGACCCTTGGAAGTCATACTGCATGGTACCCATTCCATGGGTCCCAACTCTCCAGGTTCAATGCATTCTTCCTTCAGCTAAAACATGCATGGGAAACCCAGAGTATGGTACACCGTGAGATTGGGAAACGATTTAAAATGGATCTCAGTTTTCGTATCCTTGTCCTCGGGTTCACCATTCCAGACGCTTTACTAACACTCTCCCCGCTTGGAGAGTCATTGCTTTTAACCTCCTCTTTGGCACAGTTTGCAATTTCTGTGCAAGATGAACAGGAATAGGGAGAACCAATGAGAGACTAGCTGTAGGTGTCTGCACGGGCAAATGTAACACTCATTGCCCACCAGGAAGAGGAATTAAACAAAGGCTCAGTGTGCCCTGCTGGAAACAGATTAGGGCCTGAAGCAATCCTGCGGTTTTGTGCCCAGCTCACAAGAAAGCGAGTTGAAGAAAGGAGCTCAGGGGCACTGTAATTCACAAACCTGCAGAGTTATAATTGACAGCTATCCTCCAAAAATATATTGAAGTAAGCCTGCGAAGGGGACTTGAAAGCGGGGCAGAATTTCAGGAAAACGATTGCAGGGGGTAGACTGGAATTGCCCTGAAAGCATAGGATAAGAGGCACAACGTCGACAATGATGCACTTGGCCAAAAAGGGCGTATGCGTTTTCTCCTGAATATATTCAGGAAAAAACGCATATGCCCTTTTTGGCCAACCAAGCAAGCCTGTAAAGGAAATCTGCACTACAATGAAGTCTCACTGCTCCCGGGAAAAAGGGCCATCTGAAAAAAGTGTAATATGCAGAAAGGTAGGACAGGATATGGAGAACAGGCAGCCTTTTTATGCTGATTGGCAGGATGTAAATTGCCAGCAGCCACCCTGGAGAAGTGTATGATGTTTCCTGAAACACATAAGAAACAAAGCAACACAGCCTATGGCACTTCCACTTATGGTCTATAGCTTACGGAAATTAAAATCAAAAACAGACAGCCACCCCAATATTTGGGACGGCTGTGTTCCCAAGAAGCTCGTCTACAGTATCAGGTAAATATCCCAGAAAGCAAAAAATGGATAAAGAAGTTGTGGCACGTAAGTACAATGCAATATCACTCAGCAATGAAATCTGTGTCATCAGGCCCGTAGCGGCATAGTGAGTGGATGCAGGTACGGTGATTCTACGTGAACTACGTCATACAGAAAAAGAAACATCATAAGATATCACTAATACACGGAATGTAAACTTGATTACACATGAACTGAATTACAAGACAGAACAGGGTCTCAAATTTAGAAAACCAACTAGTGCTTGCTTATGGGAAAAGGTGCGTTGGGGTGCTGCATAAAACCAGAGACTGAAATTAGCACAGATAACTTTCCATAAGCCAAATATGTAATAGACAAGACCTACTCCTTGCTCAACGAAATGGACCCAACACCACATATTCAACGCCTAGGAATATACCTGACTAGGAAGAATCTTAAAACCCATGGATATATATGTCTCCGTAAGAGAATCAAGCGTGTGTACAGCGGCCGAAACGCAGCAGTGAAAATCCGATAAATCCCATTATCAAAATAAATTTCGAAAACAAAACACAAAGACAGTGAAATAGAGAGCAATTCTTAAATAATTCACTCAGGGCATGTGATGCAACCGGGATTGACCACATCTACACCCAGAGCTGGTTGAGACATAAGGCTGGACACTTCAGGCTGATAGCATTGGTGAGTTACGGTGAGCAAATGCAGACCCTTTGAAGTCATACTGCATGGTACCCGTTCCATGGGTCCCAACTCTCCAGTTTCAAGGGATTCTTCCTTCAGCTAAAACATGCATGGGAAACACAGAGTATGGTACACCGTGAGATTGGGAAACGATTTAAAATGGATCTCAGTTTTCGTATCCTTGTCCTCGGGTTCACCATTCCAGACGCATTACTAACACTCTCCCCGCTTGGAGAGTCAGTGCCTTTAACCTCCTCTTTGGCACAGCTTGCAATTTCTGTGCAAGATGAACAGGAATAGGGAGAACCAATGAGAGACTAGCTGTAGGTGTCTGCACGGGCAAATATAACACTAATTGCCCACCGGGAAGAGGAATTAAACAAAGGCTCAGTGTCCCCTGCTGGAAACAGATTAGGGCATGAAGCAATCCTGCGGTTTTGTGCCCAGCTCACAAGAAAGCGAGTTGTAGAAAGGAGCTAAGGGCCACTGTAATTCACAAACCTGCAGAGTTATAATTGACAGCTATCCTCCAAAAATATATTGAAGTAAGCCTGCGAAGGGGACTTGAAAGCGGGTCAGAATTTCAGGAAAACGATTGCAGGGGTAGACTGGAATTGCCCTGAAAGCATAGGAAAATAGGCACAACGTCGACAATGATGCACTTGGCCAAAAAGGGCGTATGCGTTTTCTCCTGAATATATTCAGGAAAAAACGCATACGCCCTTTTTGGCCAACCAAGCAAGCCTGTAAAGGAAATCTGCACTACAATGAAGTCTCACTGCCCCCCGGGCAAAAGGGCCATCTGAAAAAAGTGTAAAATGCAGAAAGGTAGGACAGGATATGGAGAACAGGGAGCCTTGTTATGCTGATTGGCAGGATGTAAATTGCCAGCAGCCACCCTGGAGAAGTGTATGGTGTTTCCTGAAACACGTAAGAAACAAAGCAACACAGCCTATGGCACTTCCACTTATGGTCCTATAGTTTACGGAAATTAAAATCAAAAACAGACACCCACCCCAATATATGGGACGGCTGTGTTCACAAGAAGCTCGTCTACAGTATGAGGTAAATATCCCAGAAAGCAAAAAATGGATAAAGAAGATGTGGCACGTACGTACAATGCAATATCACTCAGCAATGAAATCTGTGTCATCAGGCCCGTAGCGGCATAGTGAGTTGATGCAGGTACGGTGATTCTACGTGAACTACGTCACACAGAAAAAGAAACATCATAAGATATCACTAATACACGGAATGTAAACTTGACTACACATGAACTGCATTACAAACAGAACAGGGTCTCAAATTTAGAAAACCAACTAGTGCTTGCTTATGGGGAAAGGTGCGTTGGGGTGCTGCATAAAATCAGAGACTGAAATTAGCACAGATAACATTCCATAAGCCAAATATGTAATAGACAAGACCTACTCCTTGCTCAACGAAATGGACTCAACACCAAATATTCAACGCCTAGGAATATACCTGACTAGGAAGAAGCTTAAAACCCATGGATATATATGTCTCTATAAGAGAATCAAGCGTGTGTACAGCGGCCGAAACGCAGCAGTGAAAATCCGATAAATCCCATTATCAAAATAAATTTCGAAAACAAAACACAAAGACAGTGAAATAGAGAGCAATTCTTAAATAATTCAGTCAGGGCATGTGATGCAACCGGGATTGACCACATCTACAACCAGAGCTGGTTGAGACATAAGGCTGGACACTTCAGGCTGATAACATTGGTGAGTTTCGGTGAGCAAATGCAGACCCTTTGAAGTCATACTGCATGGTACCCATTCAATGGGTCCCAACTCTCCAGGTTCAAGGCATTCTTCCTCCAGCTAAAACATGCATGGGAAACCCAGAGTATGGTCCACCGTGTGATTGGGAAACGATTTAAAATGCATCTCAGTTTTCGTATCCTTGTCCTCGGGTTCACCATTCCAGACGCATTACTAACACTCTCCCCGCTTGGAGAGTCAGTGCCTTTAACCTCCTGTTTGGCACAGCTTGCAATTTCTGTGCAAGATGAACAGGAATAGGGAGAACCAATGAGAGACTAGCTGTAGGTGTCTGCACGGGCAAATGTAACGCTCATTGCCGACCAGGAAGAGGAATTAAGCAAAGGCTCAGCGTGCCCTGCCGGAAACAGATTAGAGCCTGAAGCAATCCTGCGGTTTTGTGCCCAGCTCACAAGAAAGCGAGTTGAAGAAAGGAGCTCAGGGGCACTGTAATTCACAAACCTGCAGAGTTATAAATGACAGCTATCCTCCGAAAATATATTGAAGTAAGCTTGCGAAGGTGACTTGAAAGCGGGGCAGAATTTCAGGAAAACGATTACAGGGGGTAGACTGGAATTGCACTGAAAGCATAGGAAACGAAGCACAAGGTCGAAAATGATGCACTTGGCCAATAAAGGGCGAATGCGTTTTTTCCTGAATATATTCAGGAAAAAACGCACACACCCATTTTGGCCAACCAAGCAAGCCTGTAAAGTAAATCTGCACTACAATGAAAACTCACTGCCCACCCGGGCAAATGGGCCATCTGAAAAAAGTGTAAAATCCACAAAGGTAGGACAGGATATGGTGAACAGGGAGCCCTGTTATGCTGATTGGCAGGATGTAAATTGCCAGCAGCCACCGTGGAGAAGTGTATGGTGTTTCCTGAAACACGTAAGAAATAAAGCAACACAGCCTATGGCAATTGAACTTATGGTCCTATTGCTTAGGGAAATTAAAATCAAAAACAGAGAGCCACCCCAAAGCTTGGGACGGCTGTGTTCCCAAGAAGCTCGTCTACAGTACCAGGTAAATATCCCAGAAAGCAAAAAATGGATAAAGAAGTTGTGGCATGTAAGTGCAATGCAATATCACACAGCAATGAAATCTGTGTCATCAGGCCCCTAGCGGCATGGTGAGTGGATGCAGGTACGGTGATTCTACATGAACTACGTCACACAGAAAAAATGAAACATCATAAGATATCACTAATACACGGAATGTAAACTTGACTCCACATCAACTGAATTACAAAACAGAACAGGGTCTCAAATTTAGAAAACCAACTAGTGCTTGCTTATGGGGAAAGGTCCGTTGGGGTGTTGCATAAAACCAGAGACTGAAATTAGCACAGATAACATTCCATAAGCCGAATATGTAATAGAGAAGACCAAATCCTTGCTCAACGAAATGGACTCAACACCACATATTCAACGCCTAGGAATATACCTGACTAGGAAGAATCTTAAAACACATGGATTTATATGTCTCCGTAAGAGAATCAAGCGTGTGTACAGCGGCATAAACGCAGCAGTGAAAATCCGATAAATCCCATTATTAAAATAAATTTCAAAAACAAAACACAAAGACAGTGAAATAGAGAGCAATTCTTAAATAATTCACTCAGGGCATGTGATGCAACCGTGATTTAACACATCTACACCCAGAGCTGGTTGAGACATAAGGCTGGAGACTTCAGGCTGATAGCATTGGTGAGTTTCGGTGAGCAAATGCAGACCCTTTGAAGTCATACTGCATGGTACCAATTCCATGGGTCCCAACTCTCCAGGTTCAAGGGATTCTTCCTCCAGCTAAAACATGCTTGGGAAACCCACAGTATGGTCCACCGTGTGATTGGGAAATGATTTAAAATGCATCTTAGTTTTCGAATCCTTGTCCTCGGGTTCACCATTCCAGATGCTTTACTAACACTCTCCCCGCTTGGAGAGTCATTGCCTTTAACCTCCTGTTTGGCACAGCTTGCAATTTCTGTGCAAGATGAACAGGAATAGGGAGAACCAATGAGAGACTAGCTGTAGTTGTCTGCACGGGCAAATGTAACGCTAATTTCCCACCAGGAAGAGGAATTAACCAAAGGCTCAGCGTGCCCTGCTGGAAACAGATTAGAGCCTGAAGCAATCCTGCGGTTTTGTGCCCAGCTCACAAGAAAGCGAGTTGAAGAAAGGAGCTCAGGGGCACTGTAATTCACAAACCTGCAGAGTTATAAATGACAGCTATCCTCCAAAAATATATTGAAGTAAGCCTGCGAAGGGGACTTTAAAGCGGGTCAGAATTTCAGGAAAACGATTGCACGGGGTAGACAGGAATTGCCCTGAAAGCTTAGGAAAAGAGACACAACGTTGACAATGATGCACTTGGACAAAAAGGGCGTATGCGTTTTTTCCTGAATATATTCAGGAAAAAACGCATACGCACTTTTTGGCCAACCAAGCAAGCCTGTAAAGGAAATCTGCACTACAATGAAATCTCACTGCCCCCCCGGGCAAAAGGGACATCTGAAAAATGTGTAAAATCCAGAAAGGTAGGACAGGATATGGACAACAGGGAGTCTTTTTATGCTGATTGGCAGGATGTAAATTGCCAACAGCCACCCTGGAGAAGTGTATGGTGTTTCCTGAAACACGTAAGCAACAAAGCAACACAGCCTATGGCAATTGCACTTATGGTCCTATTGCTTAGGGAAATTAAAATCAAAAACAGAGAGCCATCCCAAAGTATAGGACGGCTGTGTTCCCAAGAAGCTCGTCTACAGTACCAGGTAAATATCCCAGAAAGCAAAAAATGGATAAAGAAGTTGTGGCACGTACCTACAATGGAATATCACTCAGCAATGATATCCGAGTCATCAGGCCCGCAGCGGCATAGTGAGTGGATGCAGGTACGGTGATTCTACGTGAACTACGTCACACAGAAAAAGAAACATCATAAGATATCACTAATACACGGAATGTAAACTTGACTACACATGAACTGAATTACAAAACAGAACAGGGTCTCAAATTTAGAAAACCAACTAGTGCTTGCTTATGGGGAAAGGTGCGTTGGGGTGCTGCATAAAACCAGAGACTGAAATTAGCACAGATAACATTCCATAAGCCAAATATGTAATAGACAAGACCTACTCCTTGCTCAAGGAAATGGACTCAACACCACATATTCAACGCCTAGGAATATACCTGACTAGGAAGAATCTTAAAACACATGGATTTATATGTCTCCGTAAGAGAATCAAGCGTGTGTACAGCGGCATAAACGCAGCAGTGAAAATCCGATAAATCCCATTATCAAAATAAATTTGAAAAACAAAACACAAAACAGTGAAATAGAGAGCAATTCTTAAATAATTCACTCAGGGCATGTGATGCAACCGGGATTGAGCACATCTACACCCAGAGCTGGTTGAGACATAAGGCTGGACACTTCAGGCTGATAGCATTGGTGAGTTTCCGTGAGCAAATGCAGACCCTTTGAAGTCATACTGCATGGTACCCATTCCATGGGTCCCAACTCTCCAGGTTCAAGGGATTCTTCCTCCAGCTAAAACATGCATGGGAAACCCAGAGTATCGTCCACCGTGTGATTGGGAAACGATTTAAAATGCATCTCAGTTTCCGTATCCTGGTCCTCGGACTCACCTTTCTAGATGCTTTACTAACACTCTCCCCGCTTGGAGAGTCAGTGCCTTTAACCTCCTCTTTGGCACAGCTTGCAATTTCTGTGCAAGATGAACAGGAATAGGGAGAACCAATGAGGGACTAGCTGTAGGTGTCTGCACGGGCAAATGTAACGCTCATTGCCCACCAGGAAGAGGAATTAAACAAAGGCTCAGTGTGCCCTGCTGGAAACAGATTAGGGCCTGAAGCAATCCTGCGGTTTTGTGCCCAGCTCACAAGAAAGCGAGTTGAAGAAAGGAGCTCGGGGGCACTGTAATTCACAACCCTGCAGAGTTATAAATGACAGCTATCCTCCAAAAATATATTGAAGTAAGCCTGCGAAGGGGACTTTAAAGCGGGTCAGAATTTCAGGAAAACAACTGCAGGGGGTAGACAGGAATTGCCCTGAAAGCTTAGGAAAAGAGACACAAGGTCGACAATGATGCACTTGGCCAAAAAGGGCGTATGCGTTTTTTCATGAATATATTCAGGAAAAAACGCCCTTTTTGGCCAACCAAGCAAGCCTGTAAAGGAAATCTGCACTACAATGAAATCTCACTGCCCCCCCCCCCCCCCCCCGGGCCAAAGGGCCATCTGAAAAATGTGTAAAATCCAGAAAGGTAGGACAGGATATGGAGAACAGGGAGCTTTGTTATGCTGATTGGCAGGATGTAAATTGCCAACAGCCACCCTGGAGAAGTGTATGGTGTTTCCTGAAACACGTAAGAAACAAAGCAACACAGCCTATGGCAATTGCACTTATGGTCCTATTGCTTAGGGAAATTAAAATCAAAAACAAAGAGCCATCCCAAAGTATAGGACGGCTGTGTTCCCAAGAAGCTCGTCTACAGTACCAGGTAAATATCCCAGAAAACAAAAAATGGATAAAGAAGTTGTGGCACGTACCTACAATGGAATATCACTCAGCAATGATATCCGAGTCATCAGGCCCGCAGCGGCATAGTGAGTGGATGCAGGTACGGTGATTCTACGTGAACTACGTCACACAGAAAAAGAAACATCATAAGATATCACTAATACACGGAATGTAAACTTGACTACACATGAACTGAATTACAAAACAGAACAGGGTCTCAAATTTAGAAAACCAACTAGTGCTTGCTTATGGGGAAAGGTGCGTTGGGGTGCTGCATAAAACCAGAGACTGAAATTAGCACAGATAACATTCCATAAGCCAAATATGTAATAGACAAGACCTACTCCTTGCTCAAGGAAATGGACTCAACACCACATATTCAACGCCTAGGAATATACCTGACTAGGAAGAATCTTAAAACACATGGATTTATATGTCTCCATAAGAGAATCAAGCGTGTGTACAGCGGCATAAACACAGCAGTGAAAATCCGATAAATCCCATTATCAAAATAAATTTCAAAAACAAAACACAAAACAGTGAAATAGAGAGCAATTCTTAAATAATTCACTCAGGGCATGTGATGCAACCGGGAGTGACCACATCTACACCCAGAGCTGGTTGAGACATAAGGCTGGACACTTCAGGCTGATAGCATTGGTGAGTTTCCGTGAGCAAATGCAGACCCTTTGAAGTCATACTGCATGGTAGCCATTCCATGGGTCCCAACTCTCCAGGTTCAAGGGATTCTTCCTCCAGCTAAAACATGCATGGGAAACCCAGAGTATCGTCCACCGTGTGACTGGGAAACGATTTAAAATGCATCTCAGTTTCCGTATCCTGGTCCTCGGATTCACCATTCTAGATGCTTTACTAACACTCCCCCGCTTGGAGAGTCAGTGCCTTTAACCTCCTGTTTGGCACAGCTTGCAATTTCTGTGCAAGATGAACAGGAATAGGGAGAACCAATGAGAGACTAGCTACAGGTGTCGGCACGGGCAAATGTAACGCTCATTTCCCACCAGGAAGAGGAATTAACCAAAGGCTCAGCGTGACCTGCCGGAAACAGATTAGAGCCTGAAGCAATCCTGCGGTTTTGTGCCCAGCTCACAAGAAAGCGAGTTGAAGAAAGGAGCTCAGGGGCACTGTAATTCACAAACCTGCAGAGTTATAAATGACAGCTATCCTCCGAAAATATATTGAAGTAAGCCTGCGAAGGGGACTTGAAAGCGGGGCAGAATTTCAGGAAAACGATTGCAGGGGGTAGACTGGAATTGCCATGAAAGCATAGGAAAAGAGGCAGAACGTCGACAATGCTGCACTTGGCCAAAAAGGGCGTATGCGTTTTTCCTGAATGTATTCAGGAAAAAACGCATACACCCTTTTTGACCAACCAAGCAAGCTTGTAAAGAAATCTGCACTACAATGAAGTCTCAGTGCCCCCCAGGGCAAATGGACCATTTAAAAAAATTGTAAATTCTAGAAACGGAGGACAGGCAATGGAGAACATTGATCCTTATTATGCTGATGCATATGATGTAAATTGCCAACAGCCATTCTGGAGAAGTGTTATGTGTTTCCTGAAACACATGAGAAACAAAGCAACACAGCCTATGGCACTTCCTCTTATGGTCCTACAGCTTAGGGAAATTAAAATCAAAAACACATAGCCACCTCAAAGTTTGGGACCTCTCTGTTCACAAGAACCTCGTTTACAGTACCAGGTAAATATCTCAGAGAGCATACAATGGATAAAGAAGTTGTGGTACGTATGTACAATGGAATACCACTCAGCAATGAAATCTGTGTCATCAGGCCTGTAGTGGCATAGTGAGTGGATTCAGGTACGGTGATTCTACGTGAAATAAGTCACACAGAAAAAGAAACATCATAAGATATCACTAATACACGGAATGTAAACTTGACTACACATGAACTGCATTACAAAACAGAACAGGGTCTCACATTTAGAAAACGAACTTGTGCTTGCTTATGGGGAAAGGTGCGTTGGGGTGCTGCATAAAACCAGAGACTGAAATTAGCACAGATAACATTCCATAAACCAAATATGTAATAGACAAGACCTACTCCTTGCTCAACGAAATGGACTCAACACCACATATTCAACGCCTAGGAATATACCTGACTAGGAAGAATCTTAAAACCCATGGATATATATGTCTCCGTAAGAGAATCAAGAGTGTGTACAGCGGCATTAACGCAGCATTGAAAATCGGATAAATCCCAGTATCAAAAAAAATTTCAAAAACAAAACACAATGACAGTGAAATAGAGAACAATTCTTAAATAACTCACACAGGGCTTGTGATGCAACCTGGATTTACCACATCTACACCCAGAGCTGGGTGAGAGATAAGGCTGGACACTTTGGGCTGATTGCATTGGTGAGGTTCAGTGAGCAAATGCAGACCCTTTGATGTCATACTGCCTGGTACCCATTCCATGGTTCCCAACTCTCCAGGTTCAAGGGATTCTTCCTTCAGCTAAAATTTGCATGGGAACCCCAGAGTATGCTCCACCGTGTGACTGGGAAACCTTTTTACATGCATGT
>NW_027077357.1:0-99041 GCF_963924675.1 Phocoena phocoena | reverse complement strand
TGGGGTGCTGCATAAAACCAGAGACTGAAATTAGCACAGATAACATTCCATAAGCCAAATATGTAATAGACAAGACCTACTCCTTGCTCAACGAAATGGACTCAACACCACATATTCAACGCCTAGGAATACACCTGACTAGGAAGAATCTTAAAACCCATGGATATATATGTCTCCGTAAGGGAATCAAGCGTGTGTACAGCGGCCGAAACGCAGCAGTGAAAATCCGATAAATCCCATTATCAAAATAAATTTCGAAAACAAAACACAAAGACAGTGAAATAGAGAGCAATTCTTAAATAATTCACTCAGGGCATGTGATGCAACCGGGATTTACCACATCTACACCCAGAGCTGGTTGAGACATAAGGCTGGACACTTCAGGCTGATAGCATTGGTGAGTTTCGGTGAGCAAATGCAGACCCTTTGAAGTCATACTGCATGGTACCCATTCCATGGGTCCCAACTCTCCAGGTTCAAGGCATTCTTCCTCCAGCTAAAACATGCATGGGAAACCCAGAGTATCGTCCACCGTGTGATTGGGAAACGATTTAAAATGCATCTCAGTTTTCGTATCCTGGTTCTCGGGTTCACCATTCCAGATGCTTTACTAACACTCTCCCCACTTGGAGAGTCAGTGCCTTAACCTCCTGTTTGGCACAGCTTGCCATTTCTGTGCAAGATGAACAGGAATAGGGAGGACCAATGAGAGACTAGCTGTAGGTGTCTGCACGGGCAAACGTAACGCTCATTTCCCACCAGGAAGAGGAATTAACCAAAGGCTCAGCGTGCCCTGCCGGAAACAGATTAGGGCCTGAAGCAATCCTGCGGTTTTGTGCCCAGCTCACAAGAAAGCGAGTTGAAGAAAGGAGCTCAGGGGCACTGTAATTCACAAACCTGCAGAGTTATAAATGACAGCTATCCTCCAAAAATATATTGAAGTAAGCCTGCGAAGGGGACTTGAAAGCGGGGCAGAATTTCAGGAAAACGATTGCAGGGGGTAGACTGGAATTGCCCTGAAAGCATAGGAAAAGAGGCAGAACGTCTACAATGATGCACTTGGCCAAAAAGGGCGTATGCGTTTTTTCCTGAATATATTCAGGAAAAAACGCATACGCCCTTTTTGGACAACCAAGCAAGCCTGTAAAGGAAATCTGCACTACAATGAAGTCTCACTGCCCCCCGGGCAAAAGGGCCATCTGAAAAAAGTGTAAAATCCAGAAATGTAGGACAGGATATGGAGAACAGGGAGCCTTGTTATGCTGATTGGCAGGATGTAAATTGCCAGCAGCCACCCTGGAGAAGTGTATGGTGTTTCCTGAAACACGTAACAAACAAAGCAACACAGCCTATGGCACTTCCACTTATGGTCCTATAGCTTACGGAAATTAAAATCAAAAACAGACAGCCACCCCAATATTTGGGACGGCTGTGTTCACAAGAAGCTCGTCTACAGTATCAGGTAAATATCCCAGAAAGCAAAAATTGGATAAAGAAGTTGTGGCACGTACGTACAATGCAATATCACTCAGCAATGAAATCTGTGTCATCAGGCCCGTAGCGGCATATTGAGTGGATGCAGGTACGGTGATTCTACGTGAACTACGTCACACAGAAAAAGAAACATCATAAGATATCACTAATACACGGAATGTAAACTTGACTACACATGAACTGAATTACAAAACAGAACACGGTCTCAAATTTAGAAAACCAACTAGTGCTTGCTTATGGGGAAAGGTGCGTTGGGGTGCTGCATAAAACCAGAGACTGAAATTAGCACAGATAACTTTCCATAAGCCAAATATGTAATAGACAAGACCTACTCCTTGCTCAAAGAAATGGACCCAACACCACATATTCAATGCCTAGGAATATACCTGACTAGGAAGAATCTTAAAACCCATGGATATATATGTCTCAGTAAGAGAATCAAGCGTGTTTATAGCGGCCGAAACGCAGCAGTGAAAATCCGATAAATCCCATTATCAAAATAAATTTCGAAAACAAAACACAAAGACAGTGAAATAGAGAGCAATTCTTAAATAATTCACTCAGGGCATGTGATGCAACCGGGATTGACCACATCTACACCCAGAGCTGGTTGAGACATAAGGCTGGACACTTCAGGCTGATAGCATTGGTGAGTTTCGGTGAGCAAATGCAGACCCTTTGAAGTCATACTGCATGGTACCCATTCCATGGGTCCCAACTCTCCAGGTTCAAGGCATTCTTCCTACAGCTAAAACATGCATGGGAAACCCAGAGTATCGTCCACCGTGTGATTGGGAAACGATTTAAAATGCATCTCAGTTTTCGTATCCTGGTCCTCGGGTTCACCATTCCAGATGCTTTACTAACACTCTCCCTGCTTGGAGTGTCAGTGCCTTTAACCTCCTGTTTGGCACAGCTTGCCATTTCTGTGCAAGATGCACAGGAATAGGGAGAACCAATGAGAGACTAGCTGTAGGTGTCTGCACGGGCAAATGTAACGCTCATTGCCCACCAGGAAGGGGAATTAAACAAAGGCTCAGTGTGCCCTGCTGGAAACAGATCAGTGCCTGAAGCAATCCTGCGGTTTTGTGCCCAGCTCACAAGAAAGCGAGGTGAAGAAAGGAGCTCAGGGGCACTGTAATTCAGAAATCTACAGAGTTATAAATGACAGCTATCTACCAAAAGTATATTGAAGTAAGCCTGCGAAGGGGACTTGAAAGCGGGGCTGAATTTCAGGAAAACGATTGCAGGGGGTAGACTGGAATTGCCCTGAAAGCATAGGAAAAGAGGCACAATGTCGACAATGATGCACTTGGCCAAAAAGGGCGTGTGCATTTTTTCCTGAATATATTCAGGAAAAAACGCATACGCCCTTTTTGGCCAACCAAGCAAGCCTGTAAAAGAAATCTGCACTACAATGAAATCTCACTGCCCCCCCGGGCAAAAGGGCCACCTGAAAAAAGTGTAAAATCCAGAAAGGTAGGACAGGATATGGAGAACAGGGAGCCTTGTTATGCTGATTGGCAGGATGTAAATTGCCAGCAGCCACCCTGGAGAAGTGTATGGTGTTTCCTGAAACACGTAAGAAACAAAGCAACACAGCCTATGGCACTTCCACTTATGGTCCTATAGCTTACGGAAATTAAAATCAAAAACAGACAGCCACCCCAATATTTGGGACGGCTGTGTTTACAAGAAGCTCGTCTACAGTATCAGGTAAATATCCCAGAAAGCAAAAAATGGATAAAGAAGTTGTGGCACGTACGTACAATGCAATATCACTCAGCAATGAAATCTGTGTCATCAGGCCCGTAGCGGCATAGTGAGTGGATGCAGGTACGGTGATTCTACGTGAACTACGTCACACAGAAAAAGAAACATCATAAGATATCACTAATACACGGAATGTAAACTTGACTACACATGAACTGAATTACAAAACAGAACAGGGTCTCAAATTTAGAAAACCAACTAGTGCTTGCTTATGGGGAAAGGTGCCATGGGGTGCTGCATAAAACCAGAGACTGAAATTAGCACAGATAACTTTCCATAAGCCAAATATGTAATAGACAAGACCTACTCCTTGGTCAACGAAATGGACCCAACACCACATATTCAACGCCTAGGAATATACCTGACTAGGAAGAATCTTAAAACCCATGGATATATATGTCTCCGTAAGAGAATCAAGCGTGTGTACAGCGGCCGAAACGCAGCAGTGAAAATCCGATAAATCCCATTATTAAAATAAATTTGGAAAACAAAACACAATGACAGTGAAATAGAGAGCAATTCTTAAATAATTCACTCAGGGCATGTGATGCAACCGGGATTGACCACATCTACACCCAGAGCTGGTTGAGACATAAGGCTGGACACTTCAGGCTGATAGCACTGGTGAGTTTCGGTGAGCAAATGCAGACCCTTTGAAGTCATACTGCATGGACCCATTCCATGGGTCCCAACTCTCCAGGTTCAAGGGATTCTTCCTCCAGCTAAAACATGCATGGGAAACCAAGAGTATCGTCCACCGTGTGATTGGGAAACGATTTAAAATGCATCTCAGTTTTCGTATCCTGGTCCTCGGGTTCACCATTCCAGATGCTTTACTAACACTCTCCCCGCTTGGAGAGTCAGTGCCTTTAACCTCCTCTTTGGCACAGCTTGCAATTTCTGTGCAAGATGAACAGGAATAGGGAGAACCAATGAGAGACTAGCTGTAGGTGTCTGCACGGCCAAATGTAACGCTCATTGCCGACCAGGAAGAGGAATTAAACAAAGGCTCAGTGTGCCCTGCGGGAAACAGATTAGGGCCTGAAGCAATCCTGCGGTTTTCTGCCAAGCTCACAAGAAAGCGAGTTGAAGAAAGGAGCTCAGGGGCACTGTACTTCACAAACCTGCAGAGTTATAAATGACAGCTATCATCCAAAAGTATATTGAAGTAAGCCTGCGAAGGGGACTTGAAAGCGGGGCAGAATTTCAGGAAAACGATTGCAGGGGGTAGACTGGAATTGCCCTGAAAGCATAGGAAAAGATGCAGAACGTAGACAATGATGCACTTGGCCAAAAAGGGCGTATGCGTTTTTTCCTGAATATATTCAGGAAAAAACGCATACGCCCTTTTTGGCCAACCAAGCAAGCCTGTAAAGGAAATCTGCACTACAATGAAATCTCACTGCCCCCCCGGGCAAAAGGGCCATCTGAAAAAAGTGTAAAATCCAGAAAGCTAGGACAGGATATGGAGAACAGGGAGCCTTGTTATGCTAATTGGCAGGATGTAAATTGCCAGCCGCCACCCTGCAGAAGTGTATGGTGTTTCCTGAAACACGTAAGAAACAAAGCAACACAGCCTATGGCACTTCCACTTATGGTCCTATAGCTTACGGAAATTAAAATCAAAAACAGACAGCCACCCCAATATTTGGGACGGCTGTGTTCACAAGAAGCTCGTCTACAGTATCAGGTAAATATCCCAGAAAGCAAAAAATGGATAAAGAAGTTGTGGCACGTACGTACAATGCAATATCACTCAGCAATGAAATCTGTGTCATCAGGCCCGTAGCGGCATAGTGAGTGGATGCAGGTACGGTGATTCTACGTGAACTACGTCACACAGAAAAAGAAACATCATAAGATATCACTAATACACGGAATGTAAACTTGACTACACATGAACTGAATTACAAAAAAGAACAGGGTCTCAAATTTAGAAAACCAACAAGTGCTTGCTTATGGGGAAAGGTGCGTTGGGGTGCTGCATAAAACCAGAGACTGAAATTAGCACAGATAACTTTCCATAAGCCGAATATGTAATAGACAAGACCTACTCCTTGCTCAACGAAATGGACTCAACACCACATATTCAACGCCTAGGAATATACCTGACTAGGAATAATCTTAAAACCCATGGATATATATGTCTTCGTAAGAGAATCAAGCGTGTGTACAGCGGCCGAAACGCAGCAGTGAAAATCCGATAAATCCCATTATCAAAATAAATTTCGAAAACAAAACACAAAGACAGTGAAATAGAGAGCAATTCTTAAATAATTCACTCAGGGCATGTGATGCAACCGGGATTGACCACATCTACACCCAGAGCTGGTTGAGACATAAGGCTGGACACTTCAGGCTGATAGCATTGGTGAGTTTCGGTGAGCAAATGCAGACCCTTTGAAGTCATACTGCATGGTACCCATTCCATGGGTCCCAACTCTCCAGGTTCAAGGGATTCTTCCTCCAGCTAAAACATGCATGGGAAACCCAGAGTATCGTCCACCGTGTGATTGGGAAACGATTTAAAATGCATCTCAGTTTTCGTATCCTGGTCCTCGGGTTCACCATTCCAGATGCTTTACTAACACTCTCCCTGCTTGGAGAGTCAGTGCCTTTAACCTCCTCTTTGGCACAGCTTGCAATTTCTGTGCAAGATGAACAGGAATAGGGAGAACCAATGAGAGACTAGCTGTAGGTGTCTGCACGGGCAAATGTAATGCTCATTTCCCACCAGGAAGAGGAATTAACCAAACGCTCAGCGTGCCCTGCTGGAAAGAGATTAGTGCCTGAAGCAATCCTGCGGTTTTGTGCCCAGCTCACAAGAAAGCGAGTTGAAGAAAGGAGCTTAGGTGCACTGTAATTCACAAACCTGCAGAGTTATAAATGACAGCTATCCTCCAAAAATATATTGAAGTAAGCCTGCAAAGGGGACTTGAAAGCGGGGCAGAAATTCAGGAAAACGATTGAAGGGTTAAACTGGAATTGCACTTAAAGAATAGGAAAAGAGGCAGAACGTCGATAATGATGCACTTGTCCAAAAAGTGCGGATGCTTTTTTCCCTAAATATATTCAGGAAAAAACGCATACGCACTTTTTGGCCAACCAAGAAGCTTGTAAATAAACCTGCACTACAATGAAATCTCAGTTCCCCCCAGGGCAAAAGGGCCATTTAAAAAAATTGTAAAATCCAGAAACGGAGGACAGGCAATGGAAAACAGGGATCCTTATTATGCTGATGCATATGATGTAAATTGCCGACAACCATTCTGGAGAAGTGTTATGTGTTTCCTGAAACACGTAAGAAACAAAGCAACACAGCCTATGGCCCTTCCACTTATGGTCCTACAGCTTAGGGAAATTAAAATCAAAAACACCCAGCCACCTCAAAGTTTGGGACCTCTCTGTTCACAAGAACCTCGTTTACAGTACCAGGTAAATATCTCAGAGAGCAAACAATGGATAAAGAAGTTGTGGTACGTACGTACAATGGAATATCACTCAGCAATGAAATCTGTGTCATCAGGCCCGTAGTGGCATAGTGAGTGGATACAGGTATGGTGATTCTACGTGAAATAAGTCACACATAAAAAGAAACATCATAAAATATCACTAATACACAGTATGTAAACTTGACTACACATGAACTGAATTACAAAACAGAACAGTCTCAAATTTAGAAAACCAACTTGTGCTTTCTTATGGAGAAAGGTGCGTTGGAGTGCTGCATAAAACCAGAGACTGAAATTAGCACAGATACCGTTCCATAAGCCAAATATGTAATAGACAAGACCTACTCCTTGCTCAACGAAATGGACTCAACACCACATATTCAATGCCTAGGAATATACCTGACTAGGAAGAATCTGAAAACCCGTGGATATTTATGTCTCCGTAAGAGAATCAAGAGTGTGTACAGCGGCATTAACGCAGCAGTGAAAATCCGATAAATCCCAGTGTCAAAAAAAATTTCATAAACAAAACACAATGACAGTGAAATAGAGAGCAATTCTTAAATAACTCACACAGGGCATGTGATGCAACCTGGTTTACCACATCTACACCCAGAGCTGGGTGAGAGATAAGGCTTGACCCTTTGGGCTGATAGCATTGGTGAGGTTCAGTGAGCAAATGCAGACCCTTTGATGTCATACTGCCTGGTACCCATTCCATGGTTCCCAACTCTCCAGGTTCAAGGGATTCTTCCTTCTGCTAAAATTTGCATGGGAAACCCAGAGTATGCTCCACCGTGTGACTGGGAAACCTTTTTACATGCATGTCTGTTTTCGTCCCCTGGTACTCAGGTTCACCATTCCAGACCCTTTTCTTACACTCTCCCCATTTGGAGAGTCAGTGCCTTTAACCTCCTGTTTGGCACTGTTTGCAATTTCTGCGCAAGATGAACAGGAATAAGGAGAACCAATGGGAGACTATCTGTAGGTGTGTGCACGGGCAAATATTTTTTTTAACATCTTTATTGCGGTATAATTGCTTTACAATGGTGTGTTAGTTTTTGCTTTATAACAAAGTGAATCAGCTATACATATACATATGCTCCCTGTGTCTTCCCTCTTGTGTCTCCCTCCCTCCCTCTTTCCCCCTTCCACCCCTCCAGGCTGTCCCAACGCCCCGAGCTAATATCCCTGTGCCTTGCGGCTGCTTCCCCCTTGCTATCTACCTTACTACATTTGTTAGTGTGTATATGTCCATGACTCTCTCTCGCCCTGTCAAAACTCACCATTCCCCCTCCCCATATCCTCAATTCCGTTCTCCAGTAGGTCTGCGCCTCTATTCCTGTCTTATCCCTAGGTTCTTCATGACATTTTTTTCCTTTAAATTCCATATATATGTGTTAGCATACGCTATTTGTCTTTTTCTTTCTGACTTACTTCACTCTGTATGACAGACTCTAGGTCTATCCATCTCATTACAAATAACTCAGTTTCATTTCTTTTTAAGGCTGAGTAATATTCCATTGTGTATATGTGCCACATCTTCTTTATCCATTCGTCCGATGATGGGCACTTAGGTTCTTTCCATCTCCGGGCTATTGTAAATAGAGCTGCAATGAACATTTTGGTACATGCCTCTTTTTGAATTTTGGTTTTCTCAGGGTATATGCCCAGTATGCACGGGCAATTTTAACACTCATTTCCCAACAGGAAAAGGAATTAACCAAAGGCTCAGCATGCCGTGCTGGAACAAGATTAGGGCCTGAAGCAATCCTGCGGTTTTGTGGCCAGCTCACAAGAAAGCGAGTTGAGGAAAGGAGCTCAGGGGCACTGTCATTCACATACCTGCAGACTTATAAATGACAGAAATCGTACAAAAATATATTGAATTAAGGCTGCGAAGAGGACTTGAAAGTGGGGCAGAATTGCTGGAATCCGATTTCAGGAGGTAGACGTGAATTGCTCTGAAAGCATAAGAGAAGTGGCAGAACCTCGTCAATGAAGCACTTGGCCAAAAAGGGCATATGCATTTTTTCCAGGGCCATCATTCACGGGAGTAGGAGGCTCCCAGCATGCTCCAGTGGCCAACAGAGGGCCCACGTCGCCAAGGCGATGTGAGCTAGCCAGGCAGGAGTGACCTGACATCAGAGGGCCCACTTCACAGAATGGTAGGGAACCCAGCCAGGATCAGACTCTCCCCAGAGGGCCCACATCACCAAGGTGATGGGAACCAGGCAGGAGTGTCCTCACACCCGTGGGGCCACATCATCAAAAGTTGTGGCCTCAAACCAGAGGACCCACATCACCATGGGTTTCGGAGTGAGGCAGGCAGGATTAACCTCACAACACATGTCCCATTGTATACAAAAGGTGTGGAAACCAGCAGTTGGATCTTCCTAGCAGGCGGCCCAGAGCACTGAGGCTATGAGATCCAGGCCGGCATGAACTCACAACAGAGGGCCCTCATTGTGATTCTGTAAGCAACCCAGCCGTTGTGACCTCAGAGCAGAAGGCCCACATCCCCATGGGGAAGGGAAACAAGCAGGAGTGTCATCGCAAGAGTGGGCACACATGAAAAAATGTGGGGAGCCCAGCAATTAGTGCCTGATGCCAGAGGGCCCTCATCACCGAGGGCCGGTGGCTCCCAGCCAGCTCCGACTGCTACCAGAGGGGCGACGTCGCCAATGCGGAGTGCGACAACCAGGCAGGAGTGACCTCAGAGCAGAGGGTCAACCTCACAGAAGTGTGAAGAACCAAAGAGGATCAGATTCTCACCAGAGGGCCCACATCACCAAGGGAATGGGAACCAGGCAGGAGTGTCCTCACACTAGTGGGGCCACATCACCGAAAAGTGAGGGACCCAGCACACGTGGCCTCAAACCAGAGGACACACATCACAAGGGAGCTGGGATTGAGGCAGGCAGGAGGAGCCTCAAAACAGAGGGACCATAGAATTAAAGAGGTGAAGAATCCCGCAGTTGGAACCTCCCAGCAGGCGGCCAGGAGCAGCGAGACTATGGGATCCAGGCCGGAGTGATCTCACACCAGAGGGCCATCATCATGAAACTGTGAGCAACCTAGGCGTTGGGATCTCAGAGCAGAAGGCCCACATTCCCTTGGGGTTGGGAACCTGTCAGAAGTGTACTCGCACCACAGGGCACACATCAGAGAATTTAGGGAACCCAGGAGTTAGGGCCTGACGCCAGAGGGCCCTCATTACCAAGGGGAGGAGACTCCAATCAGGCACCAACACCCAACTGAGGTCCCACGTCGCCAAGGTGACGTGTGACAGCCAGGTAGGAGTGACCTCACCGCAGAGGGCCTACCTCACAGAAGGGTGAGGAACACAGCCAGGATAAGACTCTCACCAGAGGGCCCACATCACCAAGGTGATCAGAACCAGGCAGGAGAGTCTTCACACCAGTGTGGCCACATCATAGAAAGGTGAGGAACCCAGCACATGTGGCCTAAACCAGAAGACCCACATCTCCAAGGGGCTCGGAATGAGGCAGGCAGGAGTAGCCTCACAACACAGGGCCCATAGAATAAAAAAGCTGAGGAATCCAGCAATGGGAACCTCCCAGCAGGCGGCCAAGAGCACCAAGTCTATGCGATTCAGGCCGCAGTAAACTCACAGCAGAGGGTCCACATCATGAAACTGCGAGCAACCCAGCCATTTGGACCTCAGAGCAGAAGGTCCACATCCCCAAGGTGTTGGGAGCATGGCAGGAGTGTCCTCGCACCACTTAGCACATATCAGAAAATGTGGGTACCCAGCAGTTAGGGCCTGACGCCAGAGGGCCCTCATCACTGAGGGGAGGAGGCTCCCAGCATGTTCCAACTACCACAAGAGGGCCCACGTCGCCAAGGCGGGGTGTGCCAGCCAGGCAGGAGTGACCTCACAGCAGACGGCCCACCTCAAAGAAGTGTGAGGAACCCAACCAGGATCAGACTCTCACCAGAGGGCCCATATCACCAAGGGGACGGGAACCAGGCACGAGTGTCCTCACACCAGTGGGGCCACATCACTAAAAGATGAGGAAACTGGCACATGTGGCCACAAACCAGAGGACCTACATCACCAAGGGGCTGGGAGTGACACAGGCAGGAGGAGCCTCCCAACACAGGGCCCAAAGAATAAAAAAGGTGAGGAACCCAGCAGTTGGAACTTCCCAGCAGGCGGCCCAGAGTACAGAGGCTATGGGATCTAGGAATGAGTGAACTAACACCAGAGAGCTAACATCAGGAAACTGTGAGCAACCCAGTCGTTGGAACCTCAGAGCAGAAGGCCCATATCGCCATGGGGATGGGAACATTTCACGAGTGTCCTGGCATCACTGGGCTCACATCAGAAAACCTGGGGAGCCCAGCAGTTAGAGCCTGACGCCAGAGGGACCTCATCACCGAGGACAGGAGTCTCCAAAAGGATCCAACTGCCACCAGAGGGCCGACGTCACCAAGGCAATGGGAGCAAGCCAGGCAGGAGTTACCTCAGAGCACAGGGCCCACCTCACAGAACGGTAAGGAACCCAGCCAGGATCAGACTCTCACCAGAGGGGCCACATCACCAAGGGGCTGGGAAACAGGCACGAGTGTCCTCACACCATTGGGGCCACATCATCGAAAGGTGAGGGACCCAGCACACGTGGCCTCACACCAGAGGACACATATCACAACGGGGCTGGGATTGAGGCAGGCAGGAGGAGCCTCAAAACAGAGGGCCCATAGAATAAAAAAGGTGAGGAATCCCGCAGTTGGAACCTCCCAGCAGGCGCCCAGGAGCAGCAAGCCTATGGGATCTAGGCCGGAATGAACGCACATCAGAGGGCCCTCATCATGAAACTGTGAGCACCCCAGCCGTTGGGACCTCAGAGCAGAAGGCCCAAATTCCCATGGGGTTGGGAACCTGACAGGAGTGTACTCGCACCACAGGTCGCACATCTGCAAATTTTGGGAGCCCAGGAGTTAGGGTCTGACGCAAGAGGGCCCTCATTACCGAGGGACGGAGACTCGCAGCAGACACCAACTCCCAACTGAGGGCCCACGTCACCAAGGTGATGTGTGCCAGCCAGGCAGGAGTGACCTCACCGCAGAGGGCCTACCTCACAGAAGGGTGAGGAAACCAGCCAGGATAAGACTCTCACCAGAGGGCCCACATCACCAAGGGGATCGGAACCAGGCAGGAGGGTCCTCACACCAGTGTGGCCACATTATAGAAAGGTGAGGAACCCAGAACATGTGGCCTAAAACAGGGGACCCACATCTCCAAGGGGCTAGGAGTGAGGCAAGCAGGAGTATCCTCACAAAACAGAGCCCACAGAATAAAAGTTGTGAGGAATCCAGCAGTTGGAACCGGCCAGTAGGCCGCCCAGAGCACAGAGTCTATGGGATCCAGGCCACAGCAAACTCACAGCAGAGGTCCCACATCATGAAACTGTGAGCAACCCAGCGGATGGGACCTCAGAGCAGAAGGCCCACATCCCTATGGGGATGGGAACCTGACAGGAGTGTCCTCGGCCCACTTCCACGAATCAGAAAATGTGGGAACCCAGCAGTTAGGACCTGAGGCCAGAGGACCCTCATCACCGAGGGGAGGAGGCTCCCAGCAGGCTCTAACTGTCACCATAAGGCCGATGTCACCAAGGCGGGGTGTGCCAACCAGGCAGGAGTGACCTCAGAGCAGAAAGCCCACCTCACAGAAGTGTGAGGAACCCAACAAGGATCAGACTGTCACCAGAGGGCCAACATCACCAAGGGAATGGGAACCAGGCAGGAGTGTCCTCACACCAGTGGGGCTACATCACCATAATTTGAGGGACCCAGCACACGTGGCCTCAAACCTGAGGACACACATCACCAAGGGGCTGGGAGTGAGGCAGGCCAGAGGATCCTCAAAACAGAGGGACCATAGAATAAAAAAGGTGAGGAATCCCACAGTTGGAACCTCCGGCAGGCAGCCAGGAGCAGCGAGGCTATGGGATCTAGGCAGGAGTGAACTCACATCAGAGGGCCCTCATCAGGAAACTGTGAGCAACCCAGTCGTTGGAACCTCAGAGCAGAAGGCCCATATCGCCATGGGGATGGGAACATTTCACGAGTGTCCTGGCATCACTGGGCTCACATCAGAAAACCTGGGGAGCCCAGCAGTTAGAGCCTGACGCCAGAGGGACCTCATCACCGAGGACAGGAGTCTCCAAAAGGATCCAACTGCCACCAGAGGGCCGACGTCACCAAGGCAATGGGAGCAAGCCAGGCAGGAGTTACCTCAGAGCACAGGGCCCACCTCACAGAACGGTAAGGAACCCAGCCAGGATCAGACTCTCACCAGAGGGGCCACATCACCAAGGGGCTGGGAAACAGGCACGAGTGTCCTCACACCATTGGGGCCACATCATCGAAAGGTGAGGGACCCAGCACACGTGGCCTCACACCAGAGGACACATATCACAACGGGGCTGGGATTGAGGCAGGCAGGAGGAGCCTCAAAACAGAGGGCCCATAGAATAAAAAAGGTGAGGAATCCCGCAGTTGGAACCTCCCAGCAGGCGCCCAGGAGCAGCAAGCCTATGGGATCTAGGCCGGAATGAACGCACATCAGAGGGCCCTCATCATGAAACTGTGAGCACCCCAGCCGTTGGGACCTCAGAGCAGAAGGCCCAAATTCCCATGGGGTTGGGAACCTGACAGGAGTGTACTCGCACCACAGGTCGCACATCTGCAAATTTTGGGAGCCCAGGAGTTAGGGTCTGACGCAAGAGGGCCCTCATTACCGAGGGACGGAGACTCGCAGCAGACACCAACTCCCAACTGAGGGCCCACGTCACCAAGGTGATGTGTGCCAGCCAGGCAGGAGTGACCTCACCGCAGAGGGCCTACCTCACAGAAGGGTGAGGAAACCAGCCAGGATAAGACTCTCACCAGAGGGCCCACATCACCAAGGGGATCGGAACCAGGCAGGAGGGTCCTCACACCAGTGTGGCCACATTATAGAAAGGTGAGGAACCCAGAACATGTGGCCTAAAACAGGGGACCCACATCTCCAAGGGGCTAGGAGTGAGGCAAGCAGGAGTATCCTCACAAAACAGAGCCCACAGAATAAAAGTTGTGAGGAATCCAGCAGTTGGAACCGGCCAGTAGGCCGCCCAGAGCACAGAGTCTATGGGATCCAGGCCACAGCAAACTCACAGCAGAGGTCCCACATCATGAAACTGTGAGCAACCCAGCGGATGGGACCTCAGAGCAGAAGGCCCACATCCCTATGGGGATGGGAACCTGACAGGAGTGTCCTCGGCCCACTTCCACGAATCAGAAAATGTGGGAACCCAGCAGTTAGGACCTGAGGCCAGAGAACCCTCATCACCCAGCAAGCTCTAACTGCCACCATAAGGCCGATGTCACCAAGGCGGGGTGTGCCAACCAGGCAGGAGTGACCTCAGAGCAGAAAGCCCACCTCACAGAAGTGTGAGGAACCCAACAAGGATCAGACTGTCACCAGAGGGCCAACATCACCAAGGGAATGGGAACCAGGCAGGAGTGTCCTCACACCAGTGGGGCTACATCACCATAATTTGAGGGACCCAGCACACGTGGCCTCAAACCTGAGGACACACATCACCAAGGGGCTGGGAGTGAGGCAGGCCAGAGGATCCTCAAAACAGAGGGACCATAGAATAAAAAAGGTGAGGAATCCCACAGTTGGAACCTCCGGCAGGCAGCCAGGAGCAGCGAGGCTATGGGATCTAGGCAGGAGTGAACTCACACCAGAGGGCCCTCATCATGAAACTGTGAGCAACACAGCCGTTGGGACCTCAGAGCAGAAGGCTCACATCCCCATGGGGATGGGAACCTGGCAGGAGTGTCCTTGCACCACTTAGCACGAATCAGAAAATGTGGGAACCCAGCAGTTAGGGCCTGAGGCCAGAGGGCCCTCATCACTGAGGGGAGGAGGCTCCCAGCAGGCTCCAACTGCCACCATATGGCCGACGTTGCCAAGGCGGGGTGTGCCAGCCAGGCAGGAGTGACCTCAGAGCAGAGGGCCCACCTCACAGAAGGGTGAGGAACCTAACCAGGATCAGACTCTCACCAGAGGGCCAACATCACCAAGGTGATGGGAACCAGGCAAGACTGTCCTAACAGCAGTGGGGCCAACATCACCAAGGGAATGGGAACCAGGCAAGAGTGTCCTCACACCAGTGTGGCCACATTATAGAAAGGTGAGGAACACAGCACATGTGGCCTCAAACAAGTGGACACACATCACGAAGGGGCTGGGAGTGAGGCATGCAGGAGGAGACGCACAACCGAGGGCCCATAGAATAAAAAAGGTGAGGAATCGAGAAGTTGGAAACTCCAAGCTGGAGGCCCAGAGCACTGACACTATGGGATACAGGCCAGAGTGAACACACAGCAAAGGGCCCACATCATGAAACTGTGAGCAACCCAGCAGTTGGGACCACAGAACAGAAGTCCCACATGCCCATGGGGATGGGAACCTGGCAGGAGTGACTCGCACCACTGGGCACACATCAGAAAATGTGTGGAGCCCAGCACTTAGGGCCTGACACCAGAAGGCCCTCATCACTGAGGGGAGGAGGCCCCAGCACACTCCAACTGCCACCAGAGGGTCCACATCGCCAAGGCGACGTGCACCAGCCAGGCAGGATTGACCTCACAGCAGAGGGCCCACATCATGAAAGTGTGAGCAACCCAGCCGTTAGGACCTCAGAACAGAAGGCCCACACGCTCATGAGGATGGGAACCTGGCAGGAGTGCCCTCGTACCACTTAGCACGTATCAGAAAATGTGGGAACCCCGCCATTAGGGTCTGACGCCAGAGGGCCTCATCACCGCGGGAAGGAGGCTCCCAGCAGGCTCCAACTGCCACCAGGGTGCCGAAGTCAACAAGGCGGGTTGTGCCAGCCAGGCAGGAGTGACCTCAGAGAAGAGGGCTCACCTCACGGATGTGTGAGGAACCCAACCAGGATCAGAGTCTCACCAGAGGGCCCACATCACCAAGGGGATGGGAACCAGGCAGGAGTGTCCACACACCAGTGGGGCCACATCATCAAAAGATGAGGAACCCATCACATATGGCCTCAAACCTGAGGACATACATCACCATGTGGCTGGGAGTGAGGCAGGTATCTGGAGGGGCACATTTAACTCTAATTTCCCACCAGGAAGAGGAATTAACCAAAGGCTCAGAGTGCCGTGCTGGACCCTGATTATGGCCTGAAGCAAACCTGCAGTTTTGTGGCCAGCTTACAAGGAAGCG
This sequence comes from Phocoena phocoena, assembly GCF_963924675.1. Lineage (NCBI taxonomy): Eukaryota > Metazoa > Chordata > Mammalia > Artiodactyla > Phocoenidae > Phocoena > Phocoena phocoena. Next base: position 83,048 of record NW_027077357.1, on the reverse strand, counting down.
AGTTAAGAAAGGAGCTCAGGGGCACTGTAATTCACAAACCTGCAGAGATAAATGACAGCTATTGGCAAAAATATATCGAAGTAAGTCTGCAAAGAGGACTTGAAAACGAGGCAGAATTGCAGGAATCATATTTCAAGAGGTAGATTGGAATTGCATTTAAAGCATATGAAAAGCGGCAGATCTTTGACAGTGATGCACATGGACAAAAAGTGCGTATACATTTTTCCTGAATATATTCAGGAAAAAACGCATATGAACATTTTGGCCAACCAAGCACTCCAGCAATGGAAATCCACACTACAATGAAGTCACATTTCCCATTCGTCAAAAAGGCCATCTGAATAAAGTGTAAAAACCAGAAACACAGGACAGGCCATGGAGAACAGGGAGCCGTGTTATGCTGATGGGCGGGATGTAAATTGCCAACAGACACTCTGGAGATGTTCATGGTGTATCCTGAAACATCTAAAAAACAAAGCTACAGAGCCTAGGGCACTTCCACTTTTGGCCCTATAGCTTAGGAAAATTAAAATCAACAAGACACAGCCAACACAAAATTTAGGGCTGCTGTGTTTACAAGAACCTCGAGTCCAGTACAAATTAAATATCCCAGAAAGAAAAAAATGGATAAAGAAGTTGTGCTACTTACGTACAACGGAATATCACTCAGCAGTGAAATCAATGTCATCAGGCCTGTAGCAGCAAATTGAGTGGATTTAATTATGATGATTCTAAGAGAAATATATCACACAAAGAAAGATAATTATCATAAGATATCACTAATAGAGGGAGTGTAAACTTGGCTACACATAAACTGAATTACAAAACCGAACAGAGTCTCACATTTAGATAAAAACCTTATGCTTGCTTAAGGGGAAAGTTGAGTTGGGCTGCTGTATAAAAACAGATTGAAATTAGCACACATACCATTCCATAAGCCAAATACGTAATAAACAAGACCTACTCTTTGCTCAACGAAATAGACTCATCCATGGTGTATCACCTCACACCTATTAGAATGGGCATCATCAGAAAATCTACAAACAACAAATGCTGGAAACGGTGTGGAGATAAGGAATCCTCTTCCACTATTGTTGGGAACGTAAATTGATACAGTCACTGTGGAGAACATTATGGAGTTTCTTATAAAACTAAGAATAGAATTACCATATGATACAGCAATCCCTCTACTGGGCATATACCCAGACAAAACCATAAATCAAAAAGAGACATTCACCACAATGTTCATTGCATCACTATTTACACTATCCAGGAAATGGAAGCAACCTAAATGCCCACAGACAGACGAATGCATAAAGATGTGGTACATATATAAAATGGAATATTACTAAGCCATAAAAAGGAATGAAATTGGGACATTTGTAGAGACGTTGATGGATCTAGAGACTGTCATACAGAGTGAAGTAAGTCAGAAAGAGAAAAACAAATCTTGTATATTAATGCATATATGTGGAACCTAGAAAAATTGTACAGATGAACCGTTTTGCAAGGCAGAAATAGAGCAATACATGTATACAACAAACGTATGGACAACAAGGGGGGAAAGCTGTTGGGGATGGTGGTGGGAGGAGTTGAGATATTGGGATTGGTATGTATACATTTATATGTATAAAGTAGATAACCAAAAACAACCTGCTGTATAAAAATATAAAATTAAATTCAAAATAAAAAAATAAAATTAAAAAAAGTAAAACAGAAAAATATTCTTCCCTTCACATACATGTATTTATATGAATAAATTATTTCCATGCTTATATCTGTAAATACACAAAAGAGGAATAAAATCTACCTTGAACCAAAAACGAAAAAAAGATAAAAAAGAACAGAACCCACCAGTTACACAGAGGAAAACCGTTTCAGGGCACTTGCTCCAATTGCAAACAATTCTGAAGTTGGTCAGTGGTGGGGAATCATCTCCCATTCAGCCAGCATGCTCCTCGCAACAAGCGTCCTCACTGCAAAGCTGGGGGACCGTGCCGAGGTATCTGTGAGTAAACGTGGGCCGAGCCCCAGGCCAGCTGCTGCTGAAATGTTCCCACCCTTCCAAGGCTAAACACCTGAATATGTACAAGGACTTGAAAACCTAGAGGAAGGGCCATGGAGCCACATGAGGGACAGCATGCCAGCCGACTTGGTGCCTGCAGGCCAGCCAGGATGGTCCTGGCCCTGGGTGCTCTTCTGGAAGCTCTCCATTTCCCTGCCTGAGATACCCCTGCTGTCCCGGCCCCCACTGCTTTCTTCCTTCCTCACCTGTGCCCAGGGAGAAATTCCAGCGGCAGGTGTGGGTGACACATCCTCTTCTTTAGCAGGTAGCATCTTGGCAACTGCTGCAGAAAGTCCAGCAGAGCCCCACTCACACTGGGACACCCACAAAGCCGTGGCCTCTCACTCCCTCCCACCAGCCCAGCCCCGAGACTGCTGACAGGGCAGAGAAAATGGCGTCAGGCACAGCTGCAGGGGCTCTTGCTGCCTGGAGCGGTGTTTATATTGATCTCAACCCAGGCACACCTGGGGAGGGCTGGCCGGCACGGTCAGGCTTCCCAAGCCAGCCAATAATCACCCCTCAGGGGCTCACAGTTGCTGAAAATGGAACTTGCTGAATTGGCCAGGTCCAAGGAACAGGTGTGGGCTCCTGAGAGTCAGGATAGACAAGGGGCTGCAGCTCTGGCTTGTTTTCTAATTATATTATCTGGCCCATGAGTGGGAGACAACTTCAAGAAAACCCTCTCCTAATGAGAGGAACCCAGGAGTCAGGGAGAGGAGGGGTGGGTGGTGGTTGGAGACAGAGGCCTGGTGCCCCGGGTGCAGTGGAAGTCTCTGGAAGACCAGGTGGAGGAGGCCGCACAGAGTGATGCCCAGGGTCACAGACCTGTCAGAGCTGCTGTTTGTTAGTTCAAGTCCTGCTCTGAGGTGCTCTGTGTCAGATCTGAGCGACAGGTGAGCTGGGAGTGCTCTGCAATGAGGGCTATGTGCACGGTTCCTGTGTGCCCAGCCCTGCCAAGGTACCTGCAAGGGTAGCTCTGTATCCTGGGAGGGGCCTGACCACGGGAGCCCCATGGACTGCAGAGGACCTGCCCAGGGAATCCCATATCCTGGGAGGGGCCTGAACACGAGAGCCCCGTGGGCTGGGGTGGGGGTAGGGTACCTGCCCAGGTGAGCTCCATATCCTGGGATTGGCCTGACCTCGAGAGCCCCATGGGCTGCTGGAGTCCTGGTAAAGGATGTCAGGACAGTCAGTGAAGCCACTGAGGATATACCTCCAGTAGTTCCTAAATCCTACACCCTGCTGGTCATTCTACCAACCACCAGGACTTGGTATTCTGTATTAGTCTTCACTGATGCCTTCTTTTGTATTCCATTAGTCCCAGAGTCACAAGAAATTTTGGCTTGTGAGTGACAGGACTCAACATACAACTAAAACAATACTTCCAGGCTGTCTTGCCCCAAGGGTTCAAAAATTCCCACACCATCTTTGGGGAAAGCTCAGCTAAAGACCTAAAAGTTCTACCTCTGGAAAAGGAAACACTCCTTCAATATTCAGACGACATTCTGATCGCCAGCCCTACTAAGGAGGCCTCAGAACTACCAAGCCAATAAAGGATAGAAGTTGTCCACGAAAAAGCTCAAGTATCACAGACTACGGTGACCTGCCTGGGCTTCATTCTCACAGAAGGTCGGAGAAGCCCATCCCAGGAAAGGGAAGAAACAATTTACAGCCTTACCCCTTTCTGAAACTAGAAGACAGCTTAGGGGTTCCTGGGGAAGCCAGGGTTTCCTGCCTCTGGATCCCTAACTACAGTCTACTAGCTGGGCCTCTATATGAAACACTGAAAGGAAAAGATGATGATCCTTTTGAATAGAATCCAGAAGTGGCCTTTCAAGAATGGAAAGAGCAGTCAATTCAGACCCTTGCCCTGGAACTCCCTAATTTAGCTAAACCCTTTGACCTTTACATTCCTGGTGAAAGGTGAATCACCATTGGAGTATTAGTGCAAAAACTGGGACCACTTGAAATGGAACAATGCAAGAATGCCATCCAGGTAGGATAAACTATGGTCACCAAGGGGCTTGGCCCACCGCCACATCTGGCCAAGATACTGGTGGTATCTGAAAACCTGGAAATCAGCAGCCCAAAAGGCCACCTCCCTTCTAAGGGAAACGGACCCCACGTGGTGATCCTAACCCCCAACCATGCCCTGAAGTTGCAGGGTTTGCTCCGTGGGCACACTGACCTCGATTGAGGAGGCCCTCCAACTCCAACCTCCAGAGAGATAACCGGGGGCAACGGGGCACCATGACGACCCGTGTGACCATCACTTGACCTGGAGTTTCTCTCATAAAACAACAAGAGTGTGTCCCAAAAGAGTAGACTACTGCTTGCAGTACTTACTGTACCCAGAGGGGAGCTAATAATCTTGGCGGGGGAACCGTATATCATGCTGTCACCATAGAAAAGCCTACAGACACCCTGATGATGGTGGCCAATAAGACCGGCTGGACTCCTGTTTACTTCCAAAGGCTCTTGACTCAGTGACCATCATGATCCTTCATCACCACTGACCCTGGACTGTCTGGGAGCTGAGCGGGCAGGATCCTGACACCTGGTGCTGTTTTTACGTTAATTCAGGGGCCTAATGGAAGAAAGCGCAGACTGTTGGTCAGAGCATCTAGGCTGGCAGAAACGGTCAGTCAGAGCATCTAGGCTGGCAGAAACGGTCAGCCTAAGGTGGCCGAACAAATGTGGGGCGGAGTGAAACTGGACCTCACAGCGCCACTGCACATCTCCTTTCTGGACCCTTAAAGGTCATTAGAATCTATAACACTTCCAATACTGGTGCTCAGGTGGACGAGCAGGGAGGCAGGAGGCCTGGGGACAATCAACGTCACCTGGAGGCTGCTGGGGAGAAGTTCTGACCCTCGCCCACGGGTATGAAGCCTCCTAACTCAGCACTCAGCAGTTACAGAAGAAGGGTCTGCACCCGCAGCACTCCAAGAATGAGGAAAGGGACAAAAGGCAGAAGAGAAGTTTGTCCCAGGCAAAGCCCCTTAAAAATGCCTGGGAGATAAAAATAGAATCTGGGCAATAAAATAAAGTCTAACCATTTTTATCCTTTGTGCTTTGTCTAATTTCAGGTGCTCCTAGTGTCCCGCATACAGAGGTTCCACACCCGGCACTTCAGACCAGATTTCCTAGAGCAGAATGGCTCGATGACACTTCAGCTCCTGGGGCCCAGTTCAGACTCCGTGACATAGAGCCTGAGCTGCAGCCAACCAGGTCCTCGAGAGCTCAGCCCCCTCCCTCCCAGTGACTCTGACAGGATCTCTACACAGCAGCCCAGCCCACAGCCCACAGGGTAGCACCTCTCCATTCTCTGATCAAAATATAAAGTTTCCTTTGCTTTTGAACCAAACTCAGTCTCGATCTATTGGCTCCAATGACACTGGGCAGGGGGACACTTGTTGGCGTCCACTCTGGAGGATCAGTAACAGAAATTGAGAACATTGTAACTTCAATGAACAGATGTGTGAGCCAAACTGTAATTAACATAGAACAGTGTATAAGGCTCGGGTAAAATAAGATGTTTCTAACACTTCCATTTGATATTTCCATCACTTTCTTATAAGCAAGTTCAGTGAAAAGGTTTGTCTTCTTTGTCAGGTCAATATTAGAGAAACAAAGTGATTTCTTTCCAAGGATGTACATCTAATAATCTTGGTTAAAGCTTCAATCTTGTTTTAAATGCTTTTGCATTGAAAATGATACCTCTCTTTCAGCTCCCCCATTTCTGAGAAGCATAAAATCTTATAATTTATTATTACCAAAGGGAAATGGTAGGAGGAGGGATAAATTAACAGTTTGGGATTAACACATACACACTGCTATGTATGAAATCATCAGCAAGGAACTACTGTATAGCACAGGGAACTACACTCAATATTTTGCAATAACCTATAAGGGGAAATGATCTGAAAAAGAATAGATATTTTTATTGACATCATCCATCAATGACAGTAAAAATGGAATCTAAGGGAAGACAGTGGTGAGTGCTTCTGACCCTGAAGACTTCAATCATCTAAAGTTTGGACTCTGCCTACTTCCCAAGGCCCTTAATGAACATATGTGTAGCCGTAGCTTAAAAAATTCCCCAGTTTGGGTTGCGGAGAGACACTGATATTTAAAATCCCCTGGTGTTCTCCTCACATGAATGGGACCCTTCCTACAGCTAAAACATGCCTGTCACACCCAGAGGATGGTATACCGTCTGATCGGGAAAAGTTTGGAAAAGGCATCTCATCTCCTCATCTCTTGGTGCTAGGGTTCACCACTCCAGCGTCTTTACTAACAGTCTCCCCACTTGGAGATGTCAGCACTGTCAACATCCTGTTGCATACAGTTTGGAATTTGTCCAGAGGATGAAGCAGAAGGAGGAGGAACAATGAGAGACAAGTCCTAGGTGTTCGGACAGGCACATGCCACTCTAATTTCCAATCAGGAAGACGAATTGACCAAAGGCTAGGGTTGCCCATGGAAACAGAATAGGGCTTGAGGAATCCTGATGCTTTGTGGCCAGTTCCCATAAACACAAGTTGGAAAATGGAACTCAGGGGCACTACAATTCACGAAACTGCAGAATTGAAAATATCTATCACTGAAAAATGTCTTGAGGAAAGTCAGAGAAAAGGACTTGTAAGCAACGGAGAATGGCAGGAAAGGGATTGGAAGAGGTAGAAAGGACTCGCCATTAAGCACAAGAAAAGGGGCTGAACATTGCCAACATTGCAGTTGGCCAAAAAGGGTGTATGCGTCTTTTTCTGTATATATTCAAGAAAAGGGCATACACTTTTTTAGCCAACCAAACAGGTGGGCACTGGAAATCAATACTACAAAACATATCACTTTGCATCAGTCAGAAGAGCCGTCCTCATAAAGTGTAAACACCAGAAATGCAGGACAGGGCAAGGAGAAAAGGGAGCCCTGTGAGTCTTATAGTGGAAATGTATATTGCCAACGGTCACTCTGGATAAGTCTATTGTGTTTACTAAAGCATCTATAAAATGAGCTACCGAGCACAGGGCACTTGCACTCATGGACGTATATCTTGGGAAAAACAAAAATCGAGAGGACACAGGCACCCCAATGTTTACCACCTCTCTGTTTAAAAGATCCTCGACTAGGATATAACTTAAAGTATCTGCAGAGAAAAAACGGACAGAGATGTGGTGCTTATGTAGAGTGGAATATTACTCAGCCTGGAAATCAATGAAATACGGCCAGTTATAACAACTCAAGAGGAGTTACGTGTGATCATTCGAAGTCACATAATTCAAAAAGAAAAAGACATAAGATATCACTAATACATGGAATGTTAACATGGCTACACATGAACTGAATTACAAAAGAGAAGAGGGTTTCAAATTAAGAAAACCAACTTATGCTTCCTTAAGGGGAAAGGTGAGTTGGGGTGCTGCATAAAACCAGAGATTGAAATTAGCACAGATACCATTCCATAAGCCAAATATGTAATAGTCAAGACCTACTCCTTGCTCAACGAAATGGACTCCACACGCCATATTCAAGGCCTAAGAATATACCGGATTAGTAAGAATCTTAAAACCCATGGACTTATATGTCTCCGTAACAGAATCAAGCGCGTGTACAGCGGCATAAACGAAGCAGTGAAAATACGATAAATCCCATTATTAAAATAAATTTCAAAAACAAAACACAATGACAGTGAAATAGGAAGCAATTCTTAAATAATTCACTCAGGGCATGTGATGCAACCTGGATTTACCACATCTACACCCAGAGCTGGTTGAGACATAAGGCTGGACACTTCAGGCTGATAGCATTGGTGAGTTACGGTGAGCAAATGCAGACCCTTTGAAGTCATACTGCATGGTACACATTCCATGGGTACCAACTCTCCAGGTTCAAGGCATTCTTCCTCCAGCTAAAACATGCATGGGAAACCCAGAGTATCGTCCACCGTGTGATTGGGAAACGATTTAAAATGTATCTCAGTTTCCGTATCCTGGTCCTCGGGTTCACCATTCCAGATGCTTTACTAACACTCTCCCCGCTTGGAGAGTCAGTGCCTTTAACCTCCTCTTTGGCACAGCTTGCAATTTCTGTGCAAGATGAATAGGAATAGGGAGAACCAATGAGAGACTAGCTGTAGGTGTCTGCACGGGCAAATGTAACGCTCATTTCCCACCAGGAAGAGGAATTAACCAAAGGCTCAGCGTGCACTGCCGGAAACAGATTAGGGCCTGAAGCAATCCTGCGGTTTTGTGCCCAGCTCACAAGAAAGCGAGTTGAAGAGAGGAGCTCAGCGGCACTGTAATTCACAAACCTGCAGAGTTATAAATGACAGCTATCCTCCAAAAATATATTGAAGTAAGCCTGCGAAGGGGACTTGAAAGCGGGGCAGAGTTGCAGGAAAACCATTGCAGGGGGTAGACTGGAATTGCCCTGAAAGCATAGGAAAACAGTCACAACGTCGAAAATGATGCACTTGGCCAAAAAGGGTGTATGCATTTTTTCCTGAATATATTCAGGAAAAAACGCATACGCCCTTTTTGGCCAACCAAGCAAGCCTGTAAAGAAATCTGCACTACAATGAAGTCTCACTGCCCCCCGGGCAAAAGGGCCATCTGAAAAAAGTGTAAAATCAAGAAAGGTATGACAGGATATGGAGAACAGGGAGCCTTGTTATGCTGATTGGCAGGATGTAAATTGCCAACAGCCACCCTGGAGAAGTGTATGGTGTTTCCTGAAACCCATAAGAAACAAAGCAACACAGCCTATGGCACTTCCACTTATGGTCCCAAAGATTAAGGAAATTAAAATCAAAAACAGACAGCCACCCCAATGTTTGGGACGGCTGTGTTCACAAGAAGCTCGTCTACAGGACCAGGTAAATATCCCAGAAAGCAAAAAATGGATAAAGAAGTTGTGGCACGTACGTGCAATGCAATATCACTCAGCAATGAAATCTGTGTCATCAGGCCCGTAGCGGCATAGTGAGTGGATGCAGGTACGGTGATTCTACGTGGACTACGTCACACAGAAAAAGAAACATCATAAGGTATCACTAATGCACGGAATGTAAACTTGACTACACATGAACTGAATTACAAAACAGAACAGGGTCTCAAATTTAGAAAACCAACTAGTGCTTGCTTATGGGGAAAGGTGCCTTGGGGTGCTGCATAAAACAAAAGACTGAAATTAGCACAGATAACATTCCATAAGCCAAATATGTAATAGACAAGACCTACTCCTTGCTCAACGAAATGGACCCAACACCACATATTCAACGCCTAGGAATATACCTGACTAGGAAGAATCTTAAAACCCATGGATTTATATGTCTCCGTAAGAGAATCAAGCGTGTGTACAGCGGCATAAACGCAGCAGTGAAAATCCGATAAATCCCATTATCAAAATAAATTTCAAAAACAAAACACAAAGACAGTGAAATAGAGAGCAATTCTTAAATAATTCACTCAGGGCATGTGATGCAACCGGGATTTAACACATCTACACCCAGAGCTGGTTGAGACATAAGGCTGGACACTTCAGGCTGATAGCATTGGTGAGTTTCGGTGAGCAAATGCAGACCCTTTGAAGTCATACTGCATGGTACCCATTCCATGGGACCCAACACTCCAGGTTCAAGGGATTCTTCCTCCAGCTAAAACATGCATGGGAAACCCAGAGTATCGTCCACCATGTGATTGGGAAACGATTTAAAATGCATCTCAGTTTTCGTATCCTGGTCCTCGGGTTCACCATTCCAGACGCTTTACTAACACTCTCCCTGCTTGGAGAGTCAGTGCCTTTAACCTCCTCTTTGGCACAGCTTGCAATTTCTGTGCAAGATGAACAGGAATAGGGAGAACCAATGAGAGACTAGCTGTAGGTGTCTGCACGGGCAAATGTAACGCTCATTGCCCACCAGGAAGAGGAATTAAACAAAGGCTCAGTGTGCACTGCTGGAAACAGATTAGGGCCTGAAGCAATCCTGCGGTTTTGTGCCCAGCTCACAAGAAAGCGAGTTGAAGAAAGGAGCTCAGGGGCACTGTAATTCACAAACCTGCAGAGTTATAAATGACAGCTATCCTCCAAAAATATATTGAAGTAAGCCTGCGAAGGGGACATGAAAGCGGGGCAGAATTTCAGGAAAACGATTGCAGGGGGTAGACTGGAATTGCCCTGAAAGCATAGGAAAAGAGGCAGAACGTCGACAATGATGCACTTGGCCAAAAAGGGCGTATGCGTTTTTTCCTGAATATATTCAGGAAAAAACGCATACGCCCTTTTAGGCCAACCAAGCAAGCCTGTAAAGGAAATCTGCCCTACAATGAAATCTCACTGCCCACCCCCCCGGGCAAAAGGGCCATCTGAAAAAAGTGTAAAATCCAGAAAGTTAGGACAGGATATGGAGAACAGGGAGCCTTGTTATGCTGATTGGCAGGATGTAAATTGACAGCAGCCACTCTGGAGAAGTGTATGGTGTTTCCTGTAACACGTAAGAAATAAAGAAACACAGCCTATGGCAATTGCACTTATGGTCCTATTCCTTAGGGATATTAAAATCAAAAACAGAGAGCCACCCCAAAGTTTGGGACGGCTGTGTTCCCAGGAAGCTCGTCTAGAGTACCAGGTAAATATCCCAGAAAGCAACAAATGGATAAAGAAGTTGTGGCACGTACGTGCAATGCAATATCACTCAGCAATGAAATCTGTGTCATCAGGCCCGTAGCGGCATAGTGAGTGGATGCAGGTACGGTGATTCTACGTGAACTACGTCACACAGAAAAAGAAACATCATAAGATATCACTAATGCACGGAATGTAAACTTGACTACACATGAACTGAATTAAAAAACAGAACAGGGTCTCAAATTTAGAAAACCAACTAGTGCTTGCTTATGGGGAAAGGTGCGTTGGGGTGCTGCATAAAACCAGAGACTGAAATTAGCACAGATAACTTTCCATAAGCCAAATATGTAATAGACAAGACCTACTCCTTGCTCAACGAAATGGATCCAACACCACATATTCAACGCCTAGGAATATACCTGACTAGGAAGAATCTTAAAACCCATGGATATATATGTCTCCGTAAGAGAATCAAGCGTGTGTACAGCGGTCGAAACGCAGCAGTGAAAATCCGATAAATCCCATTATCAAAATAAATTTCGAAAACAAAACACAAAGACAGTGGAATAGAGAGCAATTCTTAAATAATTCACTCAGGGCATGTGATGCAACCGGGATTTACCACATATACACCCAGAGCTGGTTGAGACATAAGGCTGGACACTTCAGGCTGATAGCATTGGTGAGTTTTGGTGAGCAAATGCAGACCCTTTGAAGTCATACTGCATGGTACCCATTCCATGGGTCCCAACTCTCCAGGTTCAAGGGATTCTTCCTCCAGCTAAAACATGCATGGGAAACCCAGAGTATCGTCCACCGTGTGATTGGGAAACGATTTAAAATGCATCTCAGTTTTCGTATCCTGGTTCTCGGGTTCACCATTCCAGATGCTTTACTAACACTCTCCCCGCTTGGAGAGTCAGTGCCTTTAACCTCCTGTTTGGCACAGCTTGCAATTTCTGTGCAAGATGAACAGGAATAGGGAGAACCAGTGAGAGACTAGCTGTAGGTGTCTGCACGGGCAAATGTAATGCTCATTGCCGACCAGGAAGAGGAATTAAATAAAGGCTCAGCGTGCCCTGCTGAAAACACATTAGGGCCTGAAGCAATCCTGGGGTTTTGTGCCCAGCTCACAAGAAAGCGAGTTGAAGAAAGGAGCTCAGGGGCACTGTAATTCACAAACCTGCAGAGTTATAAATGACAGCTATCCTCCAAAAATATATTGAAGTAAGCCTGCGAAGGGGACTTGAAAGCGGGGCAGAATTTCAGGAAAACGATTGCAGGGGGTAGACTGGAATTGCCCTGAAAGCATAGGAAAAGAGGCACAACGTCGACAATGATGCACTTGGCCAAAAAGGGCGTATGCGTGTTTTCCTGAATATATTCAGGAAAAAACGCATACGCCCTTTTTGGCCAACCAAGCAAGCCTCTAAAGGAAATCTGCACTACAATGAAGTCTCACTGCCCCCCGGGCAAAAGGGCCATCTGAAAAAAGTGTAAAATCCAGAAATGTAGGACAGGATATGGAGAACAGGGAGCCTTGTTATGCTGATTGGCAGGATGTAAATTGCCAGCAGCCACCCTGGAGAAGTGTATGGTGTTTCCTGAAACACGTAAGAAACAAAGCAACACAGCCTATGGCACTTCCACTTATGGTCCTATAGCTTACGGAAATTAAAATCAAAAACAGAGAGCCACCCCAATATTTGGGACGGCTGTGTTCACAAGAAGCTCGTCTACAGTATCAGATAAATATCCCAGAAAGCAAAAAATGGATAAAGAAGTTGTGGCACGTACGTACAATGCAATATCACTCAGCAATGAAATCTGTGTCATCAGGCCCGTAGCGGCATAGTGAGTGGATGCAGGTACGGTGAATCTACGTGAACTACGTCACACAGAAAAAGAAACATCATAAGGTATCACTAATGCACGGAATGTAAACTTGACTACACATGAACTGAATTACAAAACAGAACAGGGTCTCAAATTTAGAAAACCAACTAGTGCTTGCTTATGGGGAAAGGTGCCTTGGGGTGCTGCATAAAACAAAAGACTGAAATTAGCACAGATAACATTCCATAAGCCAAATATGTAATAGACAAGACCTACTCCTTGCTCAACGAAATGGACCCAACACCACATATTCAACGCCTAGGAATATACCTGACTAGGAAGAATCTTAAAACCCATGGATTTATATGTCTCCGTAAGAGAATCAAGCGTGTGTACAGCGGCATAAACGCAGCAGTGAAAATCCGATAAATCCCATTATCAAAATAAATTTCAAAAACAAAACACAAAGACAGTGAAATAGAGAGCAATTCTTAAATAATTCACTCAGGGCATGTGATGCAACCGGGATTTAACACATCTACACCCAGAGCTGGTTGAGACATAAGGCTGGACACTTCAGGCTGATAGCATTGGTGAGTTTCGGTGAGCAAATGCAGACCCTTTGAAGTCATACTGCATGGTACCCATTCCATGGGACCCAACACTCCAGGTTCAAGGGATTCTTCCTCCAGCTAAAACATGCATGGGAAACCCAGAGTATCGTCCACCATGTGATTGGGAAACGATTTAAAATGCATCTCAGTTTTCGTATCCTGGTCCTCGGGTTCACCATTCCAGACGCTTTACTAACACTCTCCCCGCTTGGAGAGTCAGTGCCTTTAACCTCCTCTTTGGCACAGCTTGCAATTTCTGTGCAAGATGAACAGGAATAGGGAGAACCAATGAGAGACTAGCTGTAGGTGTCTGCACGGGCAAATGTAACGCTCATTGCCCACCAGGAAGAGGAATTAAACAAAGGCTCAGTGTGCCCTGCTGGAAACAGATTAGGGCCTGAAGCAATCCTGCGGTTTTGTGCCCAGCTCACAAGAAAGCGAGTTGAAGAAAGGAGCTCAGGGGCACTGTAATTCACAAACCTGCAGAGTTATAAATGACAGCTATCCTCCAAAAATATATTGAAGTAAGCCTGCGAAGGGGACATGAAAGCGGGGCAGAATTTCAGGAAAACGATTGCAGGGGGTAGACTGGAATTGCCCTGAAAGCATAGGAAAAGAGGCAGAACGTCGACAATGATGCACTTGGCCAAAAAGGGCGTATGCGTTTTTTCCTGAATATATTCAGGAAAAAACGCATACGCCCTTTTAGGCCAACCAAGCAAGCCTGTAAAGGAAATCTGCCCTACAATGAAATCTCACTGCCCCCCCCCCCCGGGCAAAAGGGCCATCTGAAAAAAGTGTAAAATCCAGAAAGTTAGGACAGGATATGGAGAACAGGGAGCCTTGTTATGCTGATTGGCAGGATGTAAATTGACAGCAGCCACTCTGGAGAAGTGTATGGTGTTTCCTGTAACACGTAAGAAATAAAGAAACACAGCCTATGGCAATTGCACTTATGGTCCTATTCCTTAGGGATATTAAAATCAAAAACAGAGAGCCACCCCAAAGTTTGGGACGGCTGTGTTCCCAGGAAGCTCGTCTAGAGTACCAGGTAAATATCCCAGAAAGCAACAAATGGATAAAGAAGTTGTGGCACGTACGTGCAATGCAATATCACTCAGCAATGAAATCTGTGTCATCAGGCCCGTAGCGGCATAGTGAGTGGATGCAGGTACGGTGATTCTACGTGAACTACGTCACACAGAAAAAGAAACATCATAAGATATCACTAATGCACGGAATGTAAACTTGACTACACATGAACTGAATTAAAAAACAGAACAGGGTCTCAAATTTAGAAAACCAACTAGTGCTTGCTTATGGGGAAAGGTGCGTTGGGGTGCTGCATAAAACCAGAGACTGAAATTAGCACAGATAACTTTCCATAAGCCAAATATGTAATAGACAAGACCTACTCCTTGCTCAACGAAATGGATCCAACACCACATATTCAACGCCTAGGAATATACCTGACTAGGAAGAATCTTAAAACCCATGGATATATATGTCTCCGTAAGAGAATCAAGCGTGTGTACAGCGGTCGAAACGCAGCAGTGAAAATCCGATAAATCCCATTATCAAAATAAATTTCGAAAACAAAACACAAAGACAGTGGAATAGAGAGCAATTCTTAAATAATTCACTCAGGGCATGTGATGCAACCGGGATTTACCACATATACACCCAGAGCTGGTTGAGACATAAGGCTGGACACTTCAGGCTGATAGCATTGGTGAGTTTTGGTGAGCAAATGCAGACCCTTTGAAGTCATACTGCATGGTACCCATTCCATGGGTCCCAACTCTCCAGGTTCAAGGGATTCTTCCTCCAGCTAAAACATGCATGGGAAACCCAGAGTATCGTCCACCGTGTGATTGGGAAACGATTTAAAATGCATCTCAGTTTTCGTATCCTGGTTCTCGGGTTCACCATTCCAGATGCTTTACTAACACTCTCCCCGCTTGGAGAGTCAGTGCCTTTAACCTCCTGTTTGGCACAGCTTGCAATTTCTGTGCAAGATGAACAGGAATAGGGAGAACCAGTGAGAGACTAGCTGTAGGTGTCTGCACGGGCAAATGTAATGCTCATTGCCGACCAGGAAGAGGAATTAAATAAAGGCTCAGCGTGCCCTGCTGAAAACACATTAGGGCCTGAAGCAATCCTGGGGTTTTGTGCCCAGCTCACAAGAAAGCGAGTTGAAGAAAGGAGCTCAGGGGCACTGTAATTCACAAACCTGCAGAGTTATAAATGACAGCTATCCTCCAAAAATATATTGAAGTAAGCCTGCGAAGGGGACTTGAAAGCGGGGCAGAATTTCAGGAAAACGATTGCAGGGGGTAGACTGGAATTGCCCTGAAAGCATAGGAAAAGAGGCACAACGTCGACAATGATGCACTTGGCCAAAAAGGGCGTATGCGTGTTTTCCTGAATATATTCAGGAAAAAACGCATACGCCCTTTTTGGCCAACCAAGCAAGCCTCTAAAGGAAATCTGCACTACAATGAAGTCTCACTGCCCCCCGGGCAAAAGGGCCATCTGAAAAAAGTGTAAAATCCAGAAATGTAGGACAGGATATGGAGAACAGGGAGCCTTGTTATGCTGATTGGCAGGATGTAAATTGCCAGCAGCCACCCTGGAGAAGTGTATGGTGTTTCCTGAAACACGTAAGAAACAAAGCAACACAGCCTATGGCACTTCCACTTATGGTCCTATAGCTTACGGAAATTAAAATCAAAAACAGAGAGCCACCCCAATATTTGGGACGGCTGTGTTCACAAGAAGCTCGTCTACAGTATCAGATAAATATCCCAGAAAGCAAAAAATGGATAAAGAAGTTGTGGCACGTACGTACAATGCAATATCACTCAGCAATGAAATCTGTGTCATCAGGCCCGTAGCGGCATAGTGAGTGGATGCAGGTACGGTGAATCTACGTGAACTACGTCACACAGAAAAAGAAACATCATAAGGTATCACTAATGCACGGAATGTAAACTTGACTACACATGAACTGAATTACAAAACAGAACAGGGTCTCAAATTTAGAAAACCAACTAGTGCTTGCTTATGGGGAAAGGTGCCTTGGGGTGCTGCATAAAACAAAAGACTGAAATTAGCACAGATAACATTCCATAAGCCAAATATGTAATAGACAAGACCTACTCCTTGCTCAACGAAATGGACCCAACACCACATATTCAACGCCTAGGAATATACCTGACTAGGAAGAATCTTAAAACCCATGGATTTATATGTCTCCGTAAGAGAATCAAGCGTGTGTACAGCGGCATAAACGCAGCAGTGAAAATCCGATAAATCCCATTATCAAAATAAATTTCAAAAACAAAACACAAAGACAGTGAAATAGAGAGCAATTCTTAAATAATTCACTCAGGGCATGTGATGCAACCGGGATTTAACACATCTACACCCAGAGCTGGTTGAGACATAAGGCTGGACACTTCAGGCTGATAGCATTGGTGAGTTTCGGTGAGCAAATGCAGACCCTTTGAAGTCATACTGCATGGTACCCATTCCATGGGACCCAACACTCCAGGTTCAAGGGATTCTTCCTCCAGCTAAAACATGCATGGGAAACCCAGAGTATCGTCCACCATGTGATTGGGAAACGATTTAAAATGCATCTCAGTTTTCGTATCCTGGTCCTCGGGTTCACCATTCCAGACGCTTTACTAACACTCTCCCCGCTTGGAGAGTCAGTGCCTTTAACCTCCTCTTTGGCACAGCTTGCAATTTCTGTGCAAGATGAACAGGAATAGGGAGAACCAATGAGAGACTAGCTGTAGGTGTCTGCACGGGCAAATGTAACGCTCATTGCCCACCAGGAAGAGGAATTAAACAAAGGCTCAGTGTGCCCTGCTGGAAACAGATTAGGGCCTGAAGCAATCCTGCGGTTTTGTGCCCAGCTCACAAGAAAGCGAGTTGAAGAAAGGAGCTCAGGGGCACTGTAATTCACAAACCTGCAGAGTTATAAATGACAGCTATCCTCCAAAAATATATTGAAGTAAGCCTGCGAAGGGGACATGAAAGCGGGGCAGAATTTCAGGAAAACGATTGCAGGGGGTAGACTGGAATTGCCCTGAAAGCATAGGAAAAGAGGCAGAACGTCGACAATGATGCACTTGGCCAAAAAGGGCGTATGCGTTTTTTCCTGAATATATTCAGGAAAAAACGCATACGCCCTTTTAGGCCAACCAAGCAAGCCTGTAAAGGAAATCTGCCCTACAATGAAATCTCACTGCCCCCCCCCCCCGGGCAAAAGGGCCATCTGAAAAAAGTGTAAAATCCAGAAAGTTAGGACAGGATATGGAGAACAGGGAGCCTTGTTATGCTGATTGGCAGGATGTAAATTGACAGCAGCCACTCTGGAGAAGTGTATGGTGTTTCCTGTAACACGTAAGAAATAAAGAAACACAGCCTATGGCAATTGCACTTATGGTCCTATTCCTTAGGGATATTAAAATCAAAAACAGAGAGCCACCCCAAAGTTTGGGACGGCTGTGTTCCCAGGAAGCTCGTCTAGAGTACCAGGTAAATATCCCAGAAAGCAACAAATGGATAAAGAAGTTGTGCACGTACGTGCAATGCAATATCACTCAGCAATGAAATCTGTGTCATCAGGCCCGTAGCGGCATAGTGAGTGGATGCAGGTACGGTGATTCTACGTGAACTACGTCACACAGAAAAAGAAACATCATAAGATATCACTAATGCACGGAATGTAAACTTGACTACACATGAACTGAATTAAAAAACAGAACAGGGTCTCAAATTTAGAAAACCAACTAGTGCTTGCTTATGGGGAAAGGTGCGTTGGGGTGCTGCATAAAACCAGAGACTGAAATTAGCACAGATAACTTTCCATAAGCCAAATATGTAATAGACAAGACCTACTCCTTGCTCAACGAAATGGATCCAACACCACATATTCAACGCCTAGGAATATACCTGACTAGGAAGAATCTTAAAACCCATGGATATATATGTCTCCGTAAGAGAATCAAGCCTGTGTACAGCGGTCGAAACGCAGCAGTGAAAATCCGATAAATCCCATTATCAAAATAAATTTCGAAAACAAAACACAAAGACAGTGAAATAGAGAGCAATTCTTAAATAATTCACTCAGGGCATGTGATGCAACCGGGATTTACCACATATACACCCAGAGCTGGTTGAGACATAAGGCTGGACACTTCAGGCTGATAGCATTGGTGAGTTTTGGTGAGCAAATGCAGACCCTTTGAAGTCATACTGCATGGTACCCATTCCATGGGTCCCAACTCTCCAGGTTCAAGGGATTCTTCCTCCAGCTAAAACATGCATGGGAAACCCAGAGTATCGTCCACCGTGTGATTGGGAAACGATTTAAAATGCATCTCAGTTTTCGTATCCTGGTTCTCGGGTTCACCATTCCAGATGCTTTACTAACACTCTCCCCGCTTGGAGAGTCAGTGCCTTTAACCTCCTGTTTGGCACAGCTTGCAATTTCTGTGCAAGATGAACAGGAATAGGGAGAACCAGTGAGAGACTAGCTGTAGGTGTCTGCACGGGCAAATGTAATGCTCATTGCCGACCAGGAAGAGGAATTAAATAAAGGCTCAGCGTGCCCTGCTGAAAACACATTAGGGCCTGAAGCAATCCTGGGGTTTTGTGCCCAGCTCACAAGAAAGCGAGTTGAAGAAAGGAGCTCAGGGGCACTGTAATTCACAAACCTGCAGAGTTATAAATGACAGCTATCCTCCAAAAATATATTGAAGTAAGCCTGCGAAGGGGACTTGAAAGCGGGGCAGAATTTCAGGAAAACGATTGCAGGGGGTAGACTGGAATTGCCCTGAAAGCATAGGAAAAGAGGCACAACGTCGACAATGATGCACTTGGCCAAAAAGGGCTTTTGCGTGTTTTCCTGAATATATTCAGGAAAAAACGCATACGCCCTTTTTGGCCAAACAAGCAAGCCTCTAAAGGAAATCTGCACTACAATAAAGTCTCACTGCCCCCCGGGCAAAAGGGCCATCTGAAAAAAGTGTAAAATCCAGAAATGTAGGACAGGATATGGAGAACAGGGAGCCTTGTTATGCTGATTGGCAGGATGTAAATTGCCAGCAGCCACCCTGGAGAAGTGTATGGTGTTTCCTGAAACACGTAAGAAACAAAGCAACACAGCCTATGGCACTTCCACTTATGGTCCTATAGCTTACGGAAATTAAAATCAAAAACAGACAGCCACCCCAATATTTGGGACGGCTGTGTTCACAAGAAGCTCGTCTACAGTATCAGGTAAATATCCCAGAAAGCAAAAAATGGATAAAGAAGTTGTGGCACGTACGTACAATGCAATATCACTCAGCAATGAAATCTGTGTCATCAGGCCCGTAGCGGCATAGTGAGTGGATGCAGGTACGGTGAATCTACGTGAACTACGTCACACAGAAAAAGAAACATCATAAGATATTACTAATACACGGAATGTAAACTTGACTACACATGAACTGAATTACAAAACAGAACAGGGTCTCAAATTTAGAAAACCAACTAGTGCTTGCTTATGGGGAAAGGTGCCTTGGGGTGCTGCATAAAACAAGAGACTGAAATTAGCACAGATAACATTCCATAAGCCAAATATGTAATAGACAAGACCTACTCCTTGCTCAACGAAATGGACCCAACACCACATATTCAACGCCTAGGAATATACCTGACTAGGAAGAATCTTAAAACCCATGGATATATATGTCTCCGTAAGAGAATCAAGCGTGTGTACAGCGGCCGAAACGCAGCAGTGAAAATCCGATAAATCCCATTATCAAAATAAATTTCGAAAACAAAACACAAAGACAGTGAAATAGAGAGCAATTCTTAAATAATTCACTCAGGGCATGTGATGCAACCAGGATTGACCACATCTACACCCACAGCTGGTTGAGACATAAGGCTGGACACTTCAGGCTGATAGCATTGGTGAGTTTCGGTGAGCAAATGCAGACCCTTTGAAGTCATACTGCATGGTACCCATTCCATGGGTCCCAACTCTCCAGGTTCAAGGGATTCTTCCTCCAGCTAAAACATGCATGGGAAACCCAGAGTATCGTCCACCGTGTGATTGGGAAACGATTTAAAATGCATCTCAGTTTTCGTATCCTGGTCCTCGGGTTCACCATTCCAGATGCTTTACTAACACTCTCCCCGCTTGGAGAGTCAGTGCCTTTAACCTCCTCTTTGGCACAGCTTGCAATTTCTGTGCAAGATGAACAGGAATAGGGAGGACCAATGAGAGACTAGCTGTAGGTGTCTGCACGGGCAAATGTAACGCTCATTTCCCACCAGGAAGAGGAATTAAACAAAGGCTCAGTGTGCCCTGCTGGAAACAGATTAGGGCCTGAAGCAATCCTGCGGTTTTGTGCCCAGCTCACAAGAAAGCGAGTTGAAGAAAGGAGCTCAGGGGCACTGTAATTCACAAACCTGCAGAGTCATAAATAACAGCTATCCTCCAAAAATATATTGAAGTAAGCCTGCGAAGGGGACTTGAAAGCGGGGCAGAATTTCAGGAAAACGATTGTAGGGGGTAGACTGGAATTGCCCTGAAAGCATAGGAAAAGAGGCAGAACGTTGACAATGACGCACTTGGCCAAAAAGTGCGTATGCGTTTTTTCCTGAATATATTCAGGGAAAAACGCATACGCCCTTTTTGGCCAACCAAGCAAGCCTGTAAAGGAAATCTGCACTACAATGAAGTCTCACTGCCCCCCGGGCAAAAGGGCCATCTGAAAAAAGTGTAAAATCCAGAAAGGTAGGACAGGATATGGAGAACAGGGAGCCTTGTTATGCTGATTGGCAGGATGTAAATTGCCAGCAGCCACCCTGGAGAAGTGTATGGTGTTTCCTGAAACACGTAAGAAACAAAGCAACACAGCCTATGGCACTTCCACTTATGGTCCTATAGCTTACGGAAATTAAAATCAAAAACAGACAGCCACCCCAATATTTGGGACGGCTGTGTTCACAAGAAGCTCGTCTACAGTACCAGGTAAATATCCCAGAAAGCAAAAAATGGATAAAGAAGTTGTGGCACGTACGTGCAATGCAATATCACTCAGCAATGAAATCTTTGTCATCAGGCCCGTAGCGGCATAGTGAGTGGATGCAGGTACGGTGATTCTACGTGAACTACGTCACACAGAAATAGAAACATCATAAGATATCACTAATACACGGAATGTAAACTTGACTACACATGAACTGAATTACAAAACAGAACAGGGTCTCAAATTTAGAAAACCAACTAGTGCTTCCTTATGGGGAAAGTTGCCTTGGGTTGCTGCATAAAACCAGAGACAGAAATTAGCACAGATAACATTCCATAAGCCAAATATGTAATAGACAAGACCTACTCTTTGCTCAACGAAATGGACTCAACACCACATATTCAACGCCTAGGAATATACCTGACCAGGAAGAATCTTAAAACCCATGGATATATATGTCTCCGTAAGAGAATCAAACGTGTGTACAGCGGCCGATACGCAGCAGTGAAAATCCGATAAATCCCATTATCAAAATAAATTTCGAAAACAAAACACAAAGACAGTGAAATAGAGAGCAATTCTTAAATAATTCACTCAGGGCATGTGATGCAACCGGGATTGACCACATCTACACCCAGAGCTGATTGAGACATAAGGCTGGACACTTCAGGCTAATAGCATTGGTGAGTTTCGGTGAGCAAATGCAGACCCTTTGAAGTCATACTGCATGGTACCCATTCCATGGGTCCCAAATCTTCATGTTCAAGGGATTCTTCCTCCACCTAAAACATGCATGGGAAACCCAGAGTATCGTCCACCGTGTGATTTGGAAACGATTTAAAATGCATCTCAGTTTTCGTATCCTGGTCCTCGGGTTCACCATTCCAGATGCTTTACTAACACTCTCCCCGCTTGGAGAGTCAGTGCCTTTAACCTCCTCTTTGGCACAGCTTGCAATTTCTGTGCAAGATGAACAGGAATAGGGAGGACCAATGAGAGACTAGCTGTAGGTGTCTGCACGGGCAAATGTAACGCTCATTGCCCACCAGGAAGAGGAATTAACCAAAGGCTCAGCATGCCCTGCCGGAAACAGATTAAGGCCTGAAGCAATCCTGCGGTTTTGTGCCCAGCTCACAAGAAAGCGAGTTGAAGAAAGGAGCTCAGGGGCACTGTAATTCACAAACCTGCAGAGTCATAAATAACAGCTATCCTCCAAAAATATTTTGAAGTAAGCCTGCGAAGGGGACTTGAAAGCGGCGCAGAATTTCAGGAAAACGATTGCAGGGGGTAGACTGGAATTGCCCTGAAAGCATAGGAAAAGAGGCAGAACGTCGACAATGATGCACTTGGCCAAAAAGGGCGTATGCGTTTTTTCCTGAATATATTCAGGAAAAAACGCATACGCACTTTTTGGCCAACCAAGCAAGCCTGTAAAGGAAATCTGCACTACAATGAAGTCTCACTGCCCCCCGGGCAAAAGGGCCATCTGAAAAAAGTGTAAAATCCAGAAAGGTAGGACAGGATATGGAGAACAGGGAGCCTTGTTATGCTGATTGGCAGGATGTAAATTGCCAGCAGCCACCCTGGAGAAGTGTATGGTGTTTCCTGAAACACGTAAGAAACAAAGCAACACAGCCTATGGCAATTGCACTTATGGTCCTATAACTTACGGAAATTAAAATCAAAAACAGACAGCCACCCCAATATTTGGGACGGCTGTGTTCACAAGAAGCTCGTCTACAGTATCAGGTAAATATCCCAGAAAGCAAAAATTGGATAAAGAAGTTGTGGCACGTACGTACAATGCAATATCACTCAGCAATGAAATCTGTGTCATCAGGCCCGTAGCGGCATAGTGAGTGGATGCAGGTAAGGTGATTCTACATGAACTACGTCACACAGAAAAAGAAACATCATAAGATATCACTAATACACGGAATGTAAACTTTACTACACATGAACTGAATTATAAAAGAGAACAGGGTCTCAAATTTAGAAACCCAACTAGTGCTTGCTTATGGGGAAAGGTGCGTTAGCGTGCTGCATAAAACCAGAGACTGAAATTAGCACAGATAACTTTCCATAAGCCAAATATGTAATAGACAAGACCTACTCCTTGCTCAACGAAATGGACCCAACACCACATATTCAACGCCTAGGAATATACCTGACTAGGAAGAATCTTAAAATCCATGGATATATATGTCTCCGTAAGAGAATCAAGCGTGTGTACAGCGGCCGAAACGCAGCAGTGAAAATCCGATAAATCCCATTATCAAAATAAATTTCGAAAACAAAACACAAAGACAGTGAAATAGAGAGCAATTGTTAAATAATTCACTCAGGGCATGTGATGCAACCGGGATTGACCACATCTACACCCAGAGCTGGTTGAGACATAAGGCTGGACACTTCAGGCTGATAGCATTGGTGAGTTTCGGTGAGCAAATGTAGACCCTTTGAAGTCATACTGCATGTACCCCATTCCATGGGTCCCAACTCTCCAGGTTCAAGGGATTCTTCCTCCAGCTAAAACATGCATGGGAAACCCAGAGTATCGTCCACCGTGTGATTGGGAAATGATTTAAAATGCATCTCAGTTTTCGTATCCTGGTCCTCGGGTTCACCATTCCAGATGCTTTACTAACACTCTCCCCGCTTGGAGAGTCAGTGCCTTTAACCTCCTCTTTGGCACAGCTTGCAATTTCTGTGCAAGATGAACAGGAATAGGGAGAACCAATGAGAGACTAGCTGTAGGTGTCTGCACGGGCAAATGTAACGCTCATTGCCCACCAGGAAGAGGAATTAAACAAAGGCTCAGTGTGCCCTGCTGGAAACAGATTAGGGCCTGAAGCAATCCTGCGGTTTTGTGCCCAGCTCACAAGAAAGCGAGTTGAAGAAAGGAGCTCAGGGGCACTGTAATTCACAAACGTGCACAGTTATAAATGACAGCTATCCTCCAAAAATATATTGAAGAAAGCCTGCCAAGGGGACTTGAAAGCGGGGCAGAATTTCAGGAAAACGATTGCAGGGGGTAGACTGGAATTGCCCTGAAAGCATAGGAAAAGAGGCAGAACGTCGACAATGATGCACTTGGCCAAAAAGGGCGTATGCGTTTTTTCCTGAATATATTCTGGAAAAAACGCATACGCCCTTTTTGGCCAACCAAGCAAGCCTGTAAAGGAAATCTGCACTACAATGAAGTCTCACTGCCCCCCGGGAAAAGGGCCATTTGAAAAAAGTGTAAAATCCAGAAAGGTAGGACAGGATATGGAGAACAGGGAGCCTTGTTATGCTGATTGGCAGGATGTAAATTGCCAGCAGCCACCCTGGAGAAGTGTATGGTGTTTCCTGAAACACGTAAGAAACAAAGCAACACAGCCTATGGCACTTCCACTTATGGTCCTATAGCTTACGGAAATTAAAATCAAAAACAGACAGCCACCCCAATATTTGGGACGGCTGTGTTCACAAGAAGCTCGTCTAGAGTATCAGGTAAATATCCCAGAAAGCAAAAATTGGATAAAGAAGTTGTGGCACGTACGTACAATGCAATATCACTCAGCAATGAAATCTGTGTCATCAGGCCCGTAGCGGCATAGTGAGTGGATGCAGGTACGGTGATTCTACATGAACTACGTCACACAGAAAAAGAAACATCATAAGATATCACTAATACACGGAATGTAAACTTTACTACACATGAACTGAATTACAAAAGAGAACAGGGTCTCAAATTTAGAAACCCAACTAGTGCTTGCTTATGGGGAAAGGTGCGTTAGCGTGCTGCATAAAACCAGAGACTGAAATTAGCACAGATAACTTTCCATAAGCCAAATATGTAATAGACAAGACCTACTCCTTGCTCAACGAAATGGACCCAACACCACATATTCAACGCCTAGGAATATACCTGACTAGGAAGAATCTTAAAATCCATGGATATATATGTCTCCGTAAGAGAATCAAGCGTGTGTACAGCGGCCGAAACGCAGCAGTGAAAATCCGATATATCCCATTATCAAAATAAATTTCGAAAACAAAACACAAAGACAGTGAAATAGAGAGCAATTGTTAAATAATTCACTCAGGGCATGTGATGCAACCGGGATTGACCACATCTACACCCAGAGCTGGTTGAGACATAAGGCTGGACACTTCAGGCTGATAACATTGGTGAGTGTCACTAAGCAAATGCAGACCCTTTGAAGTCATACTGCATGGCACCCATTCCATGGGTCCCAACTCTCCAGGTTCAAGGCATTCTTCCTCCAGCTAAAACATGCATGGGAAACCCAGAGTATCGTCCACCGTGTGATTGGGAAACGATTTAAAATGCATCTCAGTTTTCGTATCCTGGTCCTCGGGTTCACCATTCCAGATGCTTTACTAACACTCTCCCCGCTTGGAGAGTCAGTGCCTTTAACCTCCTCTTTGGCACAGCTTGCAATTTCTGTGCAAGATGAACAGGAATAGGGAGGACCAATGAGAGACTAGCTGTAGGTGTCTGCACGGGCAAATGTAACGCTCATTGCCCACCAGGAAGAGGAATTAAACAAAGGCTCAGTGTGCCCTGCTGGAAACAGATTAGGGCCTGAAGCAATCCTGCAGTTTTGTGCCCAGCTCACAAGAAAGCGAGTTGAAGAAAGGAGCTCAGGGGCACTGTACTTCACAAACATGCAGAGTTATAAATGACAGCTATCCTCCAAAAATATATTGAAGTAAGCCTGCGAAGGGGACTTGAAAGCGGGGCAGAATATCAGGAAAACGATTGCAGGGGGTAGACTGGAAATGCCCTGAAAGCATAGGAAAAGAGGCACAACGTCGACAATGATGCACTTGGCCAAAAAGGGCGTATGCGTTTTTTCCTCAATATATTCAGGAAAAAACGCATACGCCCTTTTTGGCCAACCAAGCAAGCCTGTAAAGGAAATCTGCACTACAATGAAGTCTCACTGCCCCCCGGGCAAAAGGGCCATCTGAAAAAAGTGTAAAATCCAGAAATGTAGGACAGGATATGGAGAACAGGGAGCCTTGTTATGCTGATTGGCAGGATGTGAATTGCCAGCAGCCACCCTGGAGAAGTGTATGGTGTTTCCTGAAACACGTAAGAAACAAAGCAACACAGCCTATGGCACTTCCACTTATGGTCCTATAGCTTACGGAAATTAAAATCAAAAACAGACAGCCACCCCAATATTTGGGACGGCTGTGTTCACAAGAAGCTCGTCTACAGTATCAGGTAAATATCCCAGAAAGGAAAAAATGGATAAAGAAGTTGTGGCACGTACGTACAATGCAATATCACTCAGCAATGAAATCTGTGTCATCAGGCCCGTAGCGGCATAGTGAGTGGATGCAGGTACGGTGATTCTACGTGAATTACGTCACACAGAAAAAGAAACATCATAAGATATCACTAATACACGGAATGTAAACTTGACTACACATGAACTGAATTACAATACAGAGCAGGGTCTCAAATTTAGAAAACCAACTAGTGCTTGCTTATGGGGAAAGGTGCCTTGGGGTGCTACATAAAACCAGAGACTGAAATTAGTACAGATAACATTCCATAAGACAAATATGTAATAGACAAGACCTACTCCATGCTCAACAAAATGGACTCAACATCTCATATTCAACTCCTAGGAATATACCTGACTAGGAAGAATCTTAAAACCCATGGATATATATGTCTCCGTAAGAGAATCAAGCGTGTGTACAGCGGCCGATACGCAGCAGTGAAAATCCGATAAATCCCATTATCAAAATAAATTTCGAAAACAAAACACAAAGACAGTGAAATAGAGAGCAATTCGTAAATAATTCACTCAGGGCATGTGATGCAACCGGGATTGACCACATCTACACCCAGAGCTGGTTGAGACATAAGGCTGGACACTTCAGGCTGATAGCATTGGTGTGTTTCGGTGAGCAAATGCAGACCCTTTGAAGTCATACTGCATGGTACCTATTCCATGGGTCCCAACTCTCCAGGTTCAAGGCATTCTTCCTCCAGCTAAAACATGCATGGGAAATCCAGAGTATCGTCCACCGTGTGATTGGGAAACGATTTAAAATGCATCTCAGTTTTCGTATCCTGGTCCTCGGGTTCACCATTCCAGATGCTTTCCTAACACTCTCCCCGCTTGGAGAGTCACTGCCTTTAACCTCCTCTTTGGCACAGCTTGCAATTTCTGTGCAAGATGAACAGGAATAGGGAGAACCAATGAGAGACTAGCTGTAGGTGTCTGCACGGGCAAATGTAACGCTCATTGCCCACCAGGAAGAGGAATTAAATAAAGGCTCAGTGTGGCCTGCTGGAAACAGATTAGGGCCTGAAGCAATCCTGCGGTTTTGTGCCCAGCTCACAAGAAAGCGAGTTGAAGAACGGAGCTCAGAGGCACTGTAATTCACAAACCTGCAGAGTTATAAATGACAGCTACCTTCCAAAAGTATATTGAAGTAAGCCTGCGAAGGGGACTTGAAAGCAGGGCAGAATTTCAGGAAAACGATTGCAGGGGGTAGACTGGAATTGCCCTGAAAGCATAGGAAAAGAGGCACAACGTCGACAATGATGCACTTGGCCAAAAAGGGCGTATGCGTTTTTTCCTGAATATATTCAGGAAAAAACGCATACGCCCTTTTTGGCCAACCAAGCAAGCCTGTAAAGGAAATCTGCACTACAATGAAATCTCACTGCCCCCCGACAAAAGGGCCATCTGAAAAAAGTGTAAAATCCAGAAAGGTAGGACAGGATATGGAGAACAGGGAGCCTTTTTATGCTGATTGGCAGGATGTAAATTGTGAACAGCCACCCTGGAGAAGTGTATGGTGTTTCCTGAAACACGTAAGAAATAAAGCAACACAGCCTATGGCAATTGCACTTATGGTCCTATTCCTTAGGGAAATTAAAATCAAAAACAGAGAGCCACCCCAAAGTTTGGGACGGCTGTGTTCCCAAGAAGCTCGTCTACAGTACCAGGTAAATATCCCAGAAAGCAAAAAATGGATAAAGAAGTTGTGGCACGTACGTGCAATTCAGTATCACTCAGCAATGAAATCTGTGTCATCAGGCCCGTAGCCGCATAGTGAGTGGATGCAGGTACGGTGATTCTACGTGAACTACGTCACACAGAAAAAGAAACATCATAAGATATCACTAATACACGGAATGTAAACTTGACTACACATGAACTGAATTACAAAACAGAACAGGGTCTCAAATTTAGAAAACCAACTAGTGCTTGCTTATGGGGAAAGGTGCCTTGGGCTGTTGCATAAAACCAGAGACTGAAATTAGCACAGATAACTTTCCATAATCCAAATATGTAATAGACAAGACCTACTCCTTGCTCAACGAAATGGAGCCAACACCACATATTCAACGCCTAGGAATATACCTGACTAGGAAGAATCTTAAAACCCATGGATATATATGTCTCCGTAGGAGAATCAAGCGTGTGTACAGCGGCCGAAACGCAGCAGTGAAAATCCGATAAATCCCATTATCAAAATAACTTTCTAAAACAAAACACAAAGACAGTGAAATAGAGAGCAATTCTTAAATAATTCACTCAGGGCATGTGATGCAACCGGGATTGACCACATCTACACCCAGAGCTGGTTGACACATAAGGCTGGACACTTCAGGCTGATAGCATTGGCGAGTTTCAGTGAGCAAATGCAGACCCTTTGAAGTCATACTGCATGGTACCCATTCCATGGGTCCCAACGCTCCAGGTTCAGGGCATTCTTCCTACAGCTAAAACATGCATGGGGAATCCAGAGTATCGTCCACCGTGTGATTGGGAAACGATTTAAAATGCAACTCAGTTTTCGAATCCTGGTCCTTGGTTTCACCATTCCAGATGCTTTACTAACACTCTCCCCGCTTGGAGAGTCAGTGCCTTTAACCTCCTCTTTGGCACAGCTTGCAATTTCTGTGCAAGATGAACAGGAATACGGAGAACCAATGAGAGACTAGCTGTAAGTGTCTGCACGGGCAAATGTAACGCTCATTGCCGACCAGGAAGAGGAATTAAACAAAGGCTCAGCGTGCCCTGCTGAAAACAGATTAGGGCCTGAAGCAATCCAGCGGTTTTGTGCCCAGCTCACAAGAAAGTGAGTTGAAGAAAGGAGCTCCGGGGCACTGTAATTCACAAACCTGCAGAGTTATAAATGACAGCTATCCTCCAAAAATATATTGAAGTAAGCCTGCGAAGGGGACTTGAATGCGGGGCAGGATTTCAGGAAAACGATTGCAGGGGGTAGACTGGAATTGCCCTGAAAGCATAGGAAAAGAGGCAGAACGTCGACAATGATGCACTTGGCCAAAAAGGGCGTATGCGTTTTTTCCTGAATATATTCAGGAAAAAACGCATACGCACTTTTTGGCCAACCAAGCAAGCCTGTAAAGGAAATCTGCACTACAATGAAGTCTCACTGCCCCCCGGGCAAAAGGGCCATCTGACAAAAGTGTAAAATCCAGAAAGGTAGGACAGGATATGGAGAACAGGGAGCTTTGTTATGCTGATTGGCAGGATGTAAATTGCCAGCAGCCACCCTGGAGAAGTGTATGGTGTTTCCTGAAACACGTAAGAAACAAAGCAACACAGCCTATGGCACTTCCACTTATGGTCCTATAGCTTACGGAAATTTATATCAAAAACAGACAGCCACCCCAATATTTGGGACGACTGTGTTCACAAAAAGCTCGTCTACAGTATCAGGTAAATATCCCAGAAAGCAAAAAATGGATAAAGAAGTTGTGGCACGTACGTGCAATGCAATATCACTCAGCAATGAAATCTGTGTCATCAGGCCCGTAGCGGCATAGTGAGTGGATGCAGGTACGGTGATTCTACGTGAACTACGTCACACAGAAAAAGAAACATCATAAGATATCACTAATACACGGAATGTAAACTTGACTACACATGAACTGAATTACAAAACAGAACAGGGTCTCAGATTTAGAAAACCAACTTGTGCTTGCTTATGGGGAAAGGTGCGTTGGGGTGCTGCATAAAACCAGAGACTGAAATTAGCACAGATAACTTTCCATAAGCCAAATATGTAATAGACAAGACCTACTCCTTGCTCAACGAAATGGACTCAACACCACATATTCAACGCCTAGGAATATACCTGACTAGGAAGAATCTTAAAACCCATGGATATATATGTCTCCGTAAGAGAATTAAGGGTGTGTACAGCGGCCGAAACGCAGCAGTGAAAATCCGATAAATCCCATTATCAAAATAAATTTCGAAAACAAAACAAACACAGTGAAATAGAGAGTAATTCTTAAATAATTCACTCAGGGCATGTGATGCAACCGGGATTGACCACATCTACACCCAGAGCTGGTTGAGACATAAGGCTGGACACTTCAGGCTGATAGCATTGGTGAGTTTCGGTGAGCAAATGTAGACCCTTTGAAGTCATACTGCATGGTACCCATTCCATGGGTCCCAACTCTCCAGGTTCAAGGGATTCTTCCTCCAGCTAAAACATGCATGGGAAACCCAGAGTATCGTCCACCGTGTGATTGGGAAACGATTTAAAATGCATCTCAGTTTTCGTATCCTGGTCCTCGGGTTCACCATTCCAGATGCTTTACTAACACTCTCCCCGCTTGGAGAGTCAGTGCCTTTAACCTCCTCTTTGGCACAGCTTGCAATTTCTGTGCAAGATGAACAGGAATAGGGAGAACCAATGAGAGACTAGCTGTAGGTGTCTGCACGGGCAAATGTAACGCTCATTGCCCACCAGGAAGAGGAATTAAACAAAGGCTCAGTGTGCCCTGCTGGAAACAGATTAGGGCCTGAAGCAATCCTGCGGTTTTGTGCCCAGCTCACAAGAAAGCGAGTTGAAGAAAGGAGCTCAGGGGCACTGTAATTCACAAACGTGCACAGTTATAAATGACAGCTATCCTCCAAAAATATATTGAAGTAAGCCTGCCAAGGGGACTTGAAAGCGGGGCAGAATTTCAGGAAAACGATTGCAGGGGGTAGACTGGAATTGCCCTGAAAGCATAGGAAAAGAGGCAGAACGTTGACAATGACGCACTTGGCCAAAAAGTGCGTATGCGTTTTTTCCTGAATATATTCAGGGAAAAACGCATACGCCCTTTTTGGCCAACCAAGCAAGCCTGTAAAGGAAATCTGCACTACAATGAAGTCTCACTGCCCCCCGGGAAAAGGGCCATTTGAAAAAAGTGTAAAATCCAGAAAGGTAGGACAGGATATGGAGAACAGGGAGCCTTGTTATGCTGATTGGCAGGATGTAAATTGCCAGCAGCCACCCTGGAGAAGTGTATGGTGTTTCCTGAAACACGTAAGAAACAAAGCAACACAGCCTATGGCAATTGCACGTATGGTCCTATAGCTTACGGAAATTAAAATCAAAAACAGACAGCCACCCCAATATTTGGGACGGCTGTGTTCACAAGAAGCTCGTCTACAGTATCAGGTAAATATCCCAGAAAGCAAAAATTGGATAAAGAAGTTGTGGCACGTACGTACAATGCAATATCACTCAGCAATGAAATCTGTGTCATCAGGCCCGTAGCGGCATATTGAGTGGAAGCAGGTACGGTGATTCTACATGAACTACGTCACACAGAAAAAGAAACATCATAAGATATCACTAATACACGGAATGTAAACTTTACTACACATGAACTGAATTACAAAAGAGAACAGGGTCTCAAATTTAGAAACCCAACTAGTGCTTGCTTATGGGGAAAGGTGCGTTAGCGTGCTGCATAAAACCAGAGACTGAAATTAGCACAGATAACTTTCCATAAGCCAAATATGTAATAGACAAGACCTACTCCTTGCTCAACGAAATGGACCCAACACCACATATTCAACGCCTAGGAATATACCTGACTAGGAAGAATCTTAAAATCCATGGATATATATGTCTCCGTAAGAGAATCAAGCGTGTGTACAGCGGCCGAAACGCAGCAGTGAAAATCCGATATATCCCATTATCAAAATAAATTTCGAAAACAAAACACAAAGACAGTGAAATAGAGAGCAATTGTTAAATAATTCACTCAGGGCATGTGATGCAACCGGGATTGACCACATCTACACCCAGAGCTGGTTGAGACATAAGGCTGGACACTTCAGGCTGATAACATTGGTGAGTGTCACTAAGCAAATGCAGACCCTTTGAAGTCATACTGCATGGCACCCATTCCATGGGTCCCAACTCTCCAGGTTCAAGGCATTCTTCCTCCAGCTAAAACATGCATGGGAAACCCAGAGTATCGTCCACCGTGTGATTGGGAAACGATTTAAAATGCATCTCAGTTTTCGTATCCTGGTCCTCGGGTTCACCATTCCAGATGCTTTACTAACACTCTCCCCGCTTGGAGAGTCAGTGCCTTTAACCTCCTCTTTGGCACAGCTTGCAATTTCTGTGCAAGATGAACAGGAATAGGGAGGACCAATGAGAGACTAGCTGTAGGTGTCTGCACGGGCAAATGTAACGCTCATTTCCCACCAGGAAGAGGAATTAAACAAAGGCTCAGTGTGCCCTGCTGGAAACAGATTAGGGCCTGAAGCAATCCTGCGGTTTTGTGCCCAGCTCACAAGAAAGCGAGTTGAAGAAAGGAGCTCAGGGGCACTGTAATTCACAAACCTGCAGAGTCATAAATAACAGCTATCCTCCAAAAATATATTGAAGTAAGCCTGCGAAGGGGACTTGAAAGCGGGGCAGAATTTCAGGAAAACGATTGTAGGGGGTAGACTGGAATTGCCCTGAAAGCATAGGAAAAGAGGCAGAACGTTGACAATGACGCACTTGGCCAAAAAGTGCGTATGCGTTTTTTCCTGAATATATTCAGGGAAAAACGCATACGCCCTTTTTGGCCAACCAAGCAAGCCTGTAAAGGAAATCTGCACTACAATGAAGTCTCACTGCCCCCCGGGCAAAAGGGCCATCTGAAAAAAGTGTAAAATCCAGAAAGGTAGGACAGGATATGGAGAACAGGGAGCCTTGTTATGCTGATTGGCAGGATGTAAATTGCCAGCAGCCACCCTGGAGAAGTGTATGGTGTTTCCTGAAACACGTAAGAAACAAAGCAACACAGCCTATGGCACTTCCACTTATGGTCCTATAGCTTACGGAAATTAAAATCAAAAACAGACAGCCACCCCAATATTTGGGACGGCTGTGTTCACAAGAAGCTCGTCTACAGTACCAGGTAAATATCCCAGAAAGCAAAAAATGGATAAAGAAGTTGTGGCACGTACGTGCAATGCAATATCACTCAGCAATGAAATCTTTGTCATCAGGCCCGTAGCGGCATAGTGAGTGGATGCAGGTACGGTGATTCTACGTGTACTACGTCACACAGAAAAAGAAACATCATAAGATATCACTAATGCACGGAATGTAAACTTGACTACACATGAACTGAATTAAAAAACAGAACAGGGTCTCAAATTTAGAAAACCAACTAGTGCTTGCTTATGGGGAAAGGTGCGTTGGGGTGCTGCATAAAACCAGAGACTGAAATTAGCACAGATAACTTTCCATAAGCCAAATATGTAATAGACAAGACCTACTCCTTGCTCAACGAAATGGACTCAACACCACATATTCAACGCCTAGGAATATACCTGACTAGGAAGAATCTTAAAACCCATGGATATATATGTCTCCGTAAGAGAATCAAGCCTGTGTACAGCGGTCGAAACGCAGCAGTGAAAATCCGATAAATCCCATTATCAAAATAAATTTCGAAAACAAAACACAAAGACAGTGAAATAGAGAGCAATTCTTAAATAATTCACTCAGGGCATGTGATGCAACCGGGATTTACCACATATACACCCAGAGCTGGTTGAGACATAAGGCTGGACACTTCAGGCTGATAGCATTGGTGAGTTTTGGTGAGCAAATGCAGACCCTTTGAAGTCATACTGCATGGTACCCATTCCATGGGTCCCAACTCTCCAGGTTCAAGGGATTCTTCCTCCAGCTAAAACATGCATGGGAAACCCAGAGTATCGTCCACCGTGTGATTGGGAAACGATTTAAAATGCATCTCAGTTTTCGTATCCTGGTTCTCGGGTTCACCATTCCAGATGCTTTACTAACACTCTCCCCGCTTGGAGAGTCAGTGCCTTTAACCTCCTGTTTGGCACAGCTTGCAATTTCTGTGCAAGATGAACAGGAATAGGGAGAACCAGTGAGAGACTAGCTGTAGGTGTCTGCACGGGCAAATGTAATGCTCATTGCCGACCAGGAAGAGGAATTAAATAAAGGCTCAGCGTGCCCTGCTGAAAACACATTAGGGCCTGAAGCAATCCTGGGGTTTTGTGCCCAGCTCACAAGAAAGCGAGTTGAAGAAAGGAGCTCAGGGGCACTGTAATTCACAAACCTGCAGAGTTATAAATGACAGCTATCCTCCAAAAATATATTGAAGTAAGCCTGCGAAGGGGACTTGAAAGCGGGGCAGAATTTCAGGAAAACGATTGCAGGGGGTAGACTGGAATTGCCCTGAAAGCATAGGAAAAGAGGCACAACGTCGACAATGATGCACTTGGCCAAAAAGGGCTTTTGCGTGTTTTCCTGAATATATTCAGGAAAAAACGCATACGCCCTTTTTGGCCAAACAAGCAAGCCTCTAAAGGAAATCTGCACTACAATAAAGTCTCACTGCCCCCCGGGCAAAAGGGCCATCTGAAAAAAGTGTAAAATCCAGAAATGTAGGACAGGATATGGAGAACAGGGAGCCTTGTTATGCTGATTGGCAGGATGTAAATTGCCAGCAGCCACCCTGGAGAAGTGTATGGTGTTTCCTGAAACACGTAAGAAACAAAGCAACACAGCCTATGGCACTTCCACTTATGGTCCTATAGCTTACGGAAATTAAAATCAAAAACAGACAGCCACCCCAATATTTGGGACGGCTGTGTTCACAAGAAGCTCGTCTACAGTATCAGGTAAATATCCCAGAAAGCAAAAAATGGATAAAGAAGTTGTGGCACGTACGTACAATGCAATATCACTCAGCAATGAAATCTGTGTCATCAGGCCCGTAGCGGCATAGTGAGTGGATGCAGGTACGGTGAATCTACGTGAACTACGTCACACAGAAAAAGAAACATCATAAGATATCACTAATACACGGAATGTAAACTTGACTACACATGAACTGAATTACAAAACAGAACAGGGTCTCAAATTTAGAAAACCAACTAGTGCTTGCTTATGGGGAAAGGTGCCTTGGGGTGCTGCATAAAACAAGAGACTGAAATTAGCACAGATAACATTCCATAAGCCAAATATGTAATAGACAAGACCTACTCCTTGCTCAACGAAATGGACCCAACACCACATATTCAACGCCTAGGAATATACCTGACTAGGAAGAATCTTAAAACCCATGGATATATATGTCTCCGTAAGAGAATCAAGCGTGTGTACAGCGGCCGAAACGCAGCAGTGAAAATCCGATAAATCCCATTATCAAAATAAATTTCGAAAACAAAACACAAAGACAGTGAAATAGAGAGCAATTCTTAAATAATTCACTCAGGGCATGTGATGCAACCAGGATTGACCACATCTACACCCACAGCTGGTTGAGACATAAGGCTGGACACTTCAGGCTGATAGCATTGGTGAGTTTCGGTGAGCAAATGCAGACCCTTTGAAGTCATACTGCATGGTACCCATTCCATGGGTCCCAACTCTCCAGGTTCAAGGGATTCTTCCTCCAGCTAAAACATGCATGGGAAACCCAGAGTATCGTCCACCGTGTGATTGGGAAACGATTTAAAATGCATCTCAGTTTTCGTATCCTGGTCCTCGGGTTCACCATTCCAGATGCTTTACTAACACTCTCCCCGCTTGGAGAGTCAGTGCCTTTAACCTCCTGTTTGGCACAGCTTGCAATTTCTGTGCAAGATGAACAGGAATAGGGAGAACCAATGAGAGACTAGTTGTAAGTGTCTGCACGGGCAAATGTAACGCTCATTGCCGACCAGGAAGAGGAATTAAACAAAGGCTCAGCGTGCTCTGCTGAAAACAGATTAGGGCCTGAAGCAATCCTGCGGTTTTGTGCCCAGCTCACAAGAAAGCGAGTTGAAGAAAGGAGCTCAGGGGCACTGTATTTCACAAACCTGCAGAGTTATAAATGACAGCTATCCTCCAAAAATATATTGAAGTAAGCCTGCGAAGGGGACTTGAAAGCGGGGCAGAATTTCAGGAAAACGATTGCAGGGGGTAGACTGGAATTGCCCTGAAAGCATAGGAAAAGAGGCACAACGTCGACAATGATGCAGTTGGCCAAAAAGGGCGTATGCGTTTTTTCCTGAATATATTCAGGAAAAAACGCATACGCACTTTTTGGCCAACCAAGCAAGCCTGTAAAGGAAATCTGCACTACAATGAAGTCTCACTGCCCCCCGGCCAAAAGGGCCATCTGAAAAAAGTGTAAAATCCAGAAATGTAGGACAGGATATGGAGAACAGGGAGCCTTGTTATGCTGATTGGCAGGATGTAAATTGCCAGCAGCCACCCTGGAGAAGTATATGGTGTTTCCTGAAACACGTAAGAAACAAAGCAACACAGCCTATGGCACTTCCACTTATGGTCCTATAGCTTACGGAAATTAAAATCAAAAACAGACAGCCACCCCAATATTTGGGACGGCTGTGTTCACAAGAAGCTCGTCTACAGTATCAGGTAAATATCCCAGAAAGCAAAAAATGGATAAAGAAGTTGTGGCACGTACGTACAATGCAATATCACTCAGCAATGAAATCTGTGTCATCAGGCCCGTAGCGGCATAGTGAGTGGATGCAGGTACGGTGAATCTACGTGAACTACGTCACACAGAAAAAGAAACATCATAAGATATCACTAATACACGGAATGTAAACTTGACTACACATGAACTGAATTACAAAACAGAACAGGGTCTCAAATTTAGAAAACCAACTAGTGCTTCCTTATGGGGAAAGGTGCCTTGGGGTGCTGCATAAAACCAGAGACTGAAATTAGTACAGATAACATTCCATAAGACAAATATATAATAGACAAGACCTACTCCTTGCTCAACGAAATGGACTCAACACCACATATTCAACGCCTAGGAATATACCTGACTAGGAAGAATCTTAAAACCCATGGTTATATATGTCTCCGTAAGTGAATCAAGCGTGTGTACAGCGGCCGATACGCAGCAGTGAAAATCTGATAAATCCCATTATCAAAATAAATTTCGAAAACAAAACACAAAGACAGTGAAATAGAGAGCGATTCTTAAATAATTCACTCAGGGCATGTGATGCAACCGGGATTGACCACATCTACACCCAGAGCTGGTTGAGACATAAGGCTGGACACTACAGGCTGATAGCATTTGTGAGTTTCGGGGAGCAAATGCAGACCCTTTGAAGTCATACTGCATGGTACCTATTCCATGGGTCCCAACTCTTCAGGTTCAAGGGATTCTTCCTCCAGCTAAAACATGCATGGGAACCCCACAGTATGGTCCACCGTGTGATTGGGAAACGATTTAAAATGCATCTCAGTTTTCGTATCCTGGTCCTCGGGTTCACCATTCCAGATGCTTTACTAACACTCTCCCTGCTTGGAGAGTCAGTGCCTTTAACCTCCTGTTTGGCACAGCTTGCAATTTCTGTGCAAGATGAACAGGAATAGGGAGAAACAATGAGAGACTAGCTATAGGTGTCTGCACGGGCAAATATAAGGCTCATTTCCCACCAGGAAGAGGAATTAACCAAAGGCTCAGTGTGCCCTGCTGGAAACAGATTAGGGCCTGAAGCAATCCTGCGGTTTTGTGCCCAGCTCACAAGAAATCGAGTTGAAGAAAGTAGCTCAGGGGCACTGTAATTCACAAACCTGCAGAGTTATAAATGACACCTATCCTCCAAAAATATATTGAAGTAAGCCTGCGAAGGGGACATGAAAGCTGGGCAGAATTTCAGGAAAACGATTGCAGGGGGTAGACTGGAATTGCCCTGAAAGCAGAGGAAAAGAGGCAGAACGTCGACAATGATGCACTTGGCCAAAAAGGGCGTATGCGTTTTTTCCTGAATATATTCAGGAAAAAACACATACGCCCTTTTTGGCCAACCAAGCAAGCCTGTAAAGGAAATCTGCACTACAGTGAAGTCTCACTGCCCCCCGGGCAAAAGGGCCATCTGAAAAAAGTGTAAAATCCAGAAAGGTAGGACAGGATATGGAGAACAGGGAGCCTTGTTATGCTGATTGGCAGGATGTAAATTGCCAGCAGCCACCCTGGACAAGTGTATGGTGTTTCCTGAAACACGTAAGAAACACAGCAACACAGCCTATGGCACGTCCACTTATGGTCCTATAGCTTCCGGAAATTAAAATCAAAAACAGACAGCCACCCCAATATTTGGGATGGCTGTGTTCACAAGAAGCTCGTCTACAGTATCAGGTAAATATCCCAGAAGGCAAAAAATGGATAAAGAAGTTGTGGCACGTACGTGCAATGCAGTATCACTCAGCAATGAAATCTGTGTCATCAGGCCGGTAGCGGCATAGTGAGAGGATGCAGATACGGTGATTCTACGTGAACTACGTCACACAGAAAAAGAAACATCATAAGATATCACTAATACACGGAATGTAAACTTGACTACACATGAACTGAATTACAAAACAGAACAGGGTCTCAAATTTAGAAAACCAACTAGTGCTTGCTTATGGGGAAAGGTGCGTTGGGGTGCTGCATAAAACCAGAGACTGAAATTAGCACAGAAAACATTCCATAAGCCAAATATGTAATAGACAAGACCTACTCCTTGCTCAACGAAATGGACTCAACACCACATATTCAACGCCTAGGAATATACCTGACTAGGAAGAATCTTAAAACCCATGGATATATATGTCTCTGTAAGAGAATCAAGCGTGTGTACAGCAGCCGAAACGCAGCAGTGAAAATCCGATAAATCCCATTATCAAAATAAATTTCGAAACAAACCACAAAGACAGTGAAATAGAGAGCAATTCTTAAATAATTCACTCAGGGAATGTGATGCAACCGAGATTGACCACATCTACACCCAGAGATGGTAGACACATAAGGCTGGACACTTCAGGCTGATAGCATTGGTGAGTTTCGGTGAGCAAATGCAGACCCTTGGAAGTCATACTGCATGGTACATATTCCATGGGTCCCAACTCTTCAGGTACAAGGGATTCTTCCTCCAGCTAAAACATGCATGGGAAACACACAGTATGGTCCACCGTGTGATTGGGAAACGATTTACAATGCATCTCAGTTTTCGTATCCTGGTCCTCGGGTTCACCATTCCAGATGCTTTACTAACACTCTCCCTGCTTGGAGAGTCAGTGCCTTTAACCTCCTGTTTGGCACAGCTTGCAATTTCTGTGCAAGATGAACAGGAATAGGGAGAACCAATGAGAGACTAGCTGTAGGTGTCTGCACGGGCAAATGTAACGCTCATTGCCCACCAGGAAGAGGAATTAAACAAAGGCTCAGCGTGCCCTGCAGAAAACAGATTAGGGCCTGAAGCAATCCTGCGGTTTTGTGGCCAGCTCACAAGAAAGCGAGTTGTAGAAAGGAGCTCAGGGGCACTGTAATTCACAAACCTGCAGAGTTATAAATGACAGTTATCCTCCAAAAATATATTGAAGTAAGCCTGCGAAGGGGACTTGAAAGCGGGGTAGAATTTCAGGAAAATGATTGCAGGGGGTAGACTGGAATTGCCCTGAAAGCATAGGAAAAGAGGCAGAACGTCGACAATGATGCACTTGGCCAAAAAGGGCGTATGCGTTTTTTCCTGAATATATTCAGGAAAAAACGCATACGCCATTTTTGGCCAACCAAGCAAGCCTGTAAAGGAAATCTGCACTACAATGAAGTCTCACTGCCCCCCGGGCAAAAGGGCCATCTGAAAAAAGTGTAAAATCCAGAAATGTAGGACAGGATACGGAGAACAGGGAGCCTTGTTATGCTGATTGGCAGGATGTAAATTTCCAGCAGCCACCCTGGAGAAGTGTATGGTGTTTCCTGAAACACGTAAGAAACAATGCAACGCAGCCTATGGCAATTGCACTTATGGTCCTATTCCTTAGGGAAATTAAAATCAAAAACAGAGAGCCACCCCAAAGTTTGGGACGGCTGTGTTCCCAAGAAGCTCGTCTACAGTACCAGGTAAATATTCCAGAAAGCAAAAAATGGATAAAGAAGTTGTGGCACGTACGTGCAATGCAATATCACTCAGCAATGAAATCTGTGTCATCAGGCCCGTAGCGGCATAGTGAGTGGATGCAGGTACGGTGATTCTACGTGAACTACGTCACACAGAAAAAGAAACATCATAAGATATCACTAATACACGGAATGTAAACTTGACTACACATGAACTGAATTACAAAACAGAACAGGGTCTCAAATTTAGAAAACCAACTAGTGCTTGCTTATGGGGAAAGGTGCCTTGGGGTGCTGCATAAAACCAGAGACTGAAATTAGCACAGATAACATTCCATAAGCCAAATATGTAATAGACAAGACCTACTCCTTGCTCAACGAAATGGACTCAACACCACATATTCAACGCCTAGGAATATACCTGACTAGGAAGAATCTTAAAACCCATGGATATATATGTCTCCGTAAGAGAATCAAGCATGTGTACAGCGGCCGAAACGCAGCAGTGAAAATCCGATAAATCCCATTATCAAAATAACTTTCGAAAACAAAACACAAAGACAGTGAAATAGAGAGCAATTCTTAAATAATTCACTCAGGGCATGTGATGCAACCAGGATTGACCACATCTACACCCACAGCTGGTTGAGACATAAGGCTGGACACTTCAGGCTGATAGCATTGGTGAGTTTCGGTGAGCAAATGCAGACCCTTTGAAGTCATACTGCATGGTACCCATTCCATGGGTCCCAACTCTCCAGGTTCAAGGGATTCTTCCTCCAGCTAAAACATGCATGGGAAACCCAGAGTATCATCCACCGTGTGATTGGGAAACGATTTAAAATGCATCTCAGTTTTCGTATCCTGGTCCTCGGGTTCACCATTCCAGATGCTTTACTAACACTCTCCCCGCTTGGAGAGTCAGTGCCTTTAACCTCCTGTTTGGCACAGCTTGCAATTTCTGTGCAAGATGAACAGGAATAGGGAGAACCAATGAGAGACTAGTTGTAAGTGTCTGCACGGGCAAATGTAACGCTCATTGCCGACCAGGAAGAGGAATTAAACAAAGGCTCAGCGTGCTCTGCTGAAAACAGATTAGGGCCTGAAGCAATCCTGCGGTTTTGTGCCCAGCTCACAAGAAAGCGAGTTGAAGAAAGGAGCTCAGGGGCACTGTATTTCACAAACCTGCAGAGTTATAAATGACAGCTATCCTCCAAAAATATATTGAAGTAAGCCTGCGAAGGGGACTTGAAAGCGGGGCAGAATTTCAGGAAAACGATTGCAGGGGGTAGACTGGAATTGCCCTGAAAGCATAGGAAAAGAGGCACAACGTCGACAATGATGCAGTTGGCCAAAAAGGGCGTATGCGTTTTTTCCTGAATATATTCAGGAAAAAACGCATACGCACTTTTTGGCCAACCAAGCAAGCCTGTAAAGGAAATCTGCACTACAATGAAGTCTCACTGCCCCCCGGCCAAAAGGGCCATCTGAAAAAAGTGTAAAATCCAGAAATGTAGGACAGGATATGGAGAACAGGGAGCCTTGTTATGCTGATTGGCAGGATGTAAATTGCCAGCAGCCACCCTGGAGAAGTATATGGTGTTTCCTGAAACACGTAAGAAACAAAGCAACACAGCCTATGGCACTTCCACTTATGGTCCTATAGCTTACGGAAATTAAAATCAAAAACAGACAGCCACCCCAATATTTGGGACGGCTGTGTTCACAAGAAGCTCGTCTACAGTATCAGGTAAATATCCCAGAAAGCAAAAAATGGATAAAGAAGTTGTGGCACGTACGTACAATGCAATATCACTCAGCAATGAAATCTGTGTCATCAGGCCCGTAGCGGCATAGTGAGTGGATGCAGGTACGGTGAATCTACGTGAACTACGTCACACAGAAAAAGAAACATCATAAGATATCACTAATACACGGAATGTAAACTTGACTACACATGAACTGAATTACAAAACAGAACAGGGTCTCAAATTTAGAAAACCAACTAGTGCTTGCTTATGGGGAAAGGTGCCTTGGGGTGCTGCATAAAACCAGAGACTGAAATTAGTACAGATAACATTCCATAAGACAAATATATAATAGACAAGAACTACTCCTTGCTCAACGAAATGGACTCAACACCACATATTCAACGCCTAGGAATATACCTGACTAGGAAGAAATTTAAAACCCATGGTTATATATGTCTCCGTAAGTGAATCAAGCGTGTGTACAGCGGCCGATACGCAGCAGTGAAAATCTGATAAATCCCATTATCAAAATAAATTTCGAAAACAAAACACAAAGACAGTGAAATAGAGAGCGATTCTTAAATAATTCACTCAGGGCATGTGATGCAACCGGGATTGACCACATCTACACCCAGAGCTGGTTGAGACATAAGGCTGGACACTACAGGCTGATAGCATTTGTGAGTTTCGGGGAGCAAATGCAGACCCTTTGAAGTCATACTGCATGGTACCTATTCCATGGGTCCCAACTCTTCAGGTTCAAGGGATTCTTCCTCCAGCTAAAACATGCATGGGAACCCCACAGTATGGTCCACCGTGTGATTGGGAAACGATTTAAAATGCATCTCAGTTTTCGTATCCTGGTCCTCGGGTTCACCATTCCAGATGCTTTACTAACACTCTCCCTGCTTGGAGAGTCAGTGCCTTTAACCTCCTGTTTGGCACAGCTTGCAATTTCTGTGCAAGATGAACAGGAATAGGGAGAAACAATGAGAGACTAGCTATAGGTGTCTGCACGGGCAAATATAAGGCTCATTTCCCACCAGGAAGAGGAATTAACCAAAGGCTCAGTGTGCCCTGCTGGAAACAGATTAGGGCCTGAAGCAATCCTGCGGTTTTGTGCCCAGCTCACAAGAAAGCGAGTTGAAGAAAGTAGCTCAGGGGCACTGTAATTCACAAACCTGCAGAGTTATAAATGACACCTATCCTCCAAAAATATATTGAAGTAAGCCTGCGAAGGGGACATGAAAGCTGGGCAGAATTTCAGGAAAACGATTGCAGGGGGTAGACTGGAATTGCCCTGAAAGCAGAGGAAAAGAGGCAGAACGTCGACAATGATGCACTTGGCCAAAAAGGGCGTATGCGTTTTTTCCTGAATATATTCAGGAAAAAACACATACGCCCTTTTTGGCCAACCAAGCAAGCCTGTAAAG
The DNA here is from genome assembly GCF_963924675.1 of Phocoena phocoena. NCBI lineage: Eukaryota > Metazoa > Chordata > Mammalia > Artiodactyla > Phocoenidae > Phocoena > Phocoena phocoena. The sequence continues at coordinate 39,469 of NW_027077357.1, read as the reverse complement.
GAAATCTGCACTACAGTGAAGTCTCACTGCCCCCCGGGCAAAAGGGCCATCTGAAAAAAGTGTAAAATCCAGAAAGGTAGGACAGGATATGGAGAACAGGGAGCCTTGTTATGCTGATTGGCAGGATGTAAATTGCCAGCAGCCACCCTGGACAAGTGTATGGTGTTTCCTGAAACACGTAAGAAACACAGCAACACAGCCTATGGCACGTCCACTTATGGTCCTATAGCTTCCGGAAATTAAAATCAAAAACAGACAGCCACCCCAATATTTGGGACGGCTGTGTTCACAAGAAGCTCGTCTACAGTATCAGGTAAATATCCCAGAAGGCAAAAAATGGATAAAGAAGTTGTGGCACGTACGTGCAATGCAGTATCACTCAGCAATGAAATCTGTGTCATCAGGCCGGTAGCGGCATAGTGAGAGGATGCAGATACGGTGATTCTACGTGAACTACGTCACACAGAAAAAGAAACATCATAAGATATCACTAATACACGGAATGTAAACTTGACTACACATGAACTGAATTACAAAACAGAACAGGGTCTCAAATTTAGAAAACCAACTAGTGCTTGCTTATGGGGAAAGGTGCGTTGGGGTGCTGCATAAAACCAGAGACTGAAATTAGCACAGAAAACATTCCATAAGCCAAATATGTAATAGACAAGACCTACTCCTTGCTCAACGAAATGGACTCAACACCACATATTCAACGCCTAGGAATATACCTGACTAGGAAGAATCTTAAAACCCATGGATATATATGTCTCTGTAAGAGAATCAAGCGTGTGTACAGCAGCCGAAACGCAGCAGTGAAAATCCGATAAATCCCATTATCAAAATAAATTTCGAAACAAACCACAAAGACAGTGAAATAGAGAGCAATTCTTAAATAATTCACTCAGGGAATGTGATGCAACCGAGATTGACCACATCTACACCCAGAGATGGTAGACACATAAGGCTGGACACTTCAGGCTGATAGCATTGGTGAGTTTCGGTGAGCAAATGCAGACCCTTGGAAGTCATACTGCATGGTACATATTCCATGGGTCCCAACTCTTCAGGTACAAGGGATTCTTCCTCCAGCTAAAACATGCATGGGAAACACACAGTATGGTCCACCGTGTGATTGGGAAACAATTTACAATGCATCTCAGTTTTCGTATCCTGGTCCTCGGGTTCACCATTCCAGATGCTTTACTAACACTCTCCCTGCTTGGAGAGTCAGTGCCTTTAACCTCCTGTTTGGCACAGCTTGCAATTTCTGTGCAAGATGAACAGGAATAGGGAGAACCAATGAGAGACTAGCTGTAGGTGTCTGCACGGGCAAATGTAACGCTCATTGCCCACCAGGAAGAGGAATTAAACAAAGGCTCAGCGTGCCCTGCAGAAAACAGATTAGGGCCTGAAGCAATCCTGCGGTTTTGTGGCCAGCTCACAAGAAAGCGAGTTGTAGAAAGGAGCTCAGGGGCACTGTAATTCACAAACCTGCAGAGTTATAAATGACAGTTATCCTCCAAAAATATATTGAAGTAAGCCTGCGAAGGGGACTTGAAAGCGGGGTAGAATTTCAGGAAAATGATTGCAGGGGGTAGACTGGAATTGCCCTGAAAGCATAGGAAAAGAGGCAGAACGTCGACAATGATGCACTTGGCCAAAAAGGGCGTATGCGTTTTTTCCTGAATATATTCAGGAAAAAACGCATACGCCCTTTTTGGCCAACCAAGCAAGCCTGTAAAGGAAATCTGCACTACAATGAAGTCTCACTGCCCCCCGGGCAAAAGGGCCATCTGAAAAAAGTGTAAAATCCAGAAATGTAGGACAGGATACGGAGAACAGGGAGCCTTGTTATGCTGATTGGCAGGATGTAAATTGCCAGCAGCCACCCTGGAGAAGTGTATGGTGTTTCCTGAAACACGTAAGAAACAATGCAACGCAGCCTATGGCAATTGCACTTATGGTCCTATTCCTTAGGGAAATTAAAATCAAAAACAGAGAGCCACCCCAAAGTTTGGGACGGCTGTGTTCCCAAGAAGCTCGTCTACAGTACCAGGTAAATATTCCAGAAAGCAAAAAATGGATAAAGAAGTTGTAGCACGTACGTGCAATGCAATATCACTCAGCAATGAAATCTGTGTCATCAGGCCCGTAGCGGCATAGTGAGTGGATGCAGGTACGGTGATTCTACGTGAACTACGTCACACAGAAAAAGAAACATCATAAGATATCACTAATACACGGAATGTAAACTTGACTACACATGAACTGAATTACAAAACAGAACAGGGTCTCAAATTTAGAAAACCAACTAGTGCTTGCTTATGGGGAAAGGTGCCTTGGGGTGCTGCATAAAACCAGAGACTGAAATTAGCACAGATAACATTCCATAAGCCAAATATGTAATAGACAAGACCTACTCCTTGCTCAACGAAATGGACTCAACACCACATATTCAACGCCTAGGAATATACCTGACTAGGAAGAATCTTAAAACCCATGGATATATATGTCTCCGTAAGAGAATCAAGCATGTGTACAGCGGCCGAAACGCAGCAGTGAAAATCCGATAAATCCCATTATCAAAATAACTTTCGAAAACAAAACACAAAGACAGTGAAATAGAGAGCAATTCTTAACTAATTCACTCAGGGCATGTGATGCAACCGGGATTGACCACATCTACACCCAGAGCTGGTTGAGACATAAGGCTGGACACTTCAGGCTGATAGCATTGCTGAGTTTCGGTGAGCAAATGCACACCCTTTAAAGTCATACTGCATGGTACCTATTCCATGGGTCCCAACTCTTCAGGTTCAAGGGATTCTTCCTCCAGCTAAAACATGCATGGGAACCCCACAGTATGGTCCACAGTGTGATTGGGAAACGATTTAAAATGCATCTCAGTTTTCGTATCCTGGTCCTCGGGTTCACCATTCCAGATGCTTTACTAACACTCTCCCCGCTTGGAGAGTCAGTGCCTTTAACCTCCTGTTTGGCACAGCTTGCAATTTCTGTGCAAGATGAACAGGAATAGGGAGAACCAATGAGAGACTAGTTGTAAGTGTCTGCACGGGCAAATGTAACGCTCATTGCCGACCAGGAAGAGGAATTAAACAAAGGCTCAGCGTGCTCTGCTGAAAACAGATTAGGGCCTGAAGCAATCCTGCGGTTTTGTGCCCAGCTCACAAGAAAGCGAGTTGAAGAAAGGAGCTCAGGGGCACTGTATTTCACAAACCTGCAGAGTTATAAATGACAGCTATCCTCCAAAAATATATTGAAGTAAGCCTGCGAAGGGGACTTGAAAGCGGGGCAGAATTTCAGGAAAACGATTGCAGGGGGTAGACTGGAATTGCCCTGAAAGCATAGGAAAAGAGGCACAACGTCGACAATGATGCAGTTGGCCAAAAAGGGCGTATGCGTTTTTTCCTGAATATATTCAGGAAAAAACGCATACGCACTTTTTGGCCAACCAAGCAAGCCTTTAAAGGAAATCTGCACTACAATGAAGTCTCACTGCCCCCCGGCCAAAAGGGCCATCTGAAAAAAGTGTAAAATCCAGAAATGTAGGACAGGATATGGAGAACAGGGAGCCTTGTTATGCTGATTGGCAGGATGTAAATTGCCAGCAGCCACCCTGGAGAAGTATATGGTGTTTCCTGAAACACGTAAGAAACAAAGCAACACAGCCTATGGCACTTCCACTTATGGTCCTATAGCTTACGGAAATTAAAATCAAAAACAGACAGCCACCCCAATATTTGGGACGGCTGTGTTCACAAGAAGCTCGTCTACAGTATCAGGTAAATATCCCAGAAAGCAAAAAATGGATAAAGAAGTTGTGGCACGTACGTACAATGCAATATCACTCAGCAATGAAATCTGTGTCATCAGGCCCGTAGCGGCATAGTGAGTGGATGCAGGTACGGTGAATCTACGTGAACTACGTCACACAGAAAAAGAAACATCATAAGATATCACTAATACACGGAATGTAAACTTGACTACACATGAACTGAATTACAAAACAGAACAGGGTCTCAAATTTAGAAAACCAACTAGTGCTTGCTTATGGGGAAAGGTGCCTTGGGGTGCTGCATAAAACCAGAGACTGAAATTAGTACAGATAACATTCCATAAGACAAATATATAATAGACAAGACCTACTCCTTGCTCAACGAAATGGACTCAACACCACATATTCAACGCCTAGGAATATACCTGACTAGGAAGAATCTTAAAACCCATGGTTATATATGTCTCCGTAAGTGAATCAAGCGTGTGTACAGCGGCCGATACGCAGCAGTGAAAATCTGATAAATCCCATTATCAAAATAAATTTCGAAAACAAAACACAAAGACAGTGAAATAGAGAGCGATTCTTAAATAATTCACTCAGGGCATGTGATGCAACCGGGATTGACCACATCTACACCCAGAGCTGGTTGAGACATAAGGCTGGACACTACAGGCTGATAGCATTTGTGAGTTTCGGGGAGCAAATGCAGACCCTTTGAAGTCATACTGCATGGTACCTATTCCATGGGTCCCAACTCTTCAGGTTCAAGGGATTCTTCCTCCAGCTAAAACATGCATGGGAACCCCACAGTATGGTCCACCGTGTGATTGGGAAACGATTTAAAATGCATCTCAGTTTTCGTATCCTGGTCCTCGGGTTCACCATTCCAGATGCTTTACTAACACTCTCCCTGCTTGGAGAGTCAGTGCCTTTAACCTCCTGTTTGGCACAGCTTGCAATTTCTGTGCAAGATGAACAGGAATAGGGAGAAACAATGAGAGACTAGCTATAGGTGTCTGCACGGGCAAATATAAGGCTCATTTCCCACCAGGAAGAGGAATTAACCAAAGGCTCAGTGTGCCCTGCTGGAAACAGATTAGGGCCTGAAGCAATCCTGCGGTTTTGTGCCCAGCTCACAAGAAAGCGAGTTGAAGAAAGTAGCTCAGGGGCACTGTAATTCACAAACCTGCAGAGTTATAAATGACACCTATCCTCCAAAAATATATTGAAGTAAGCCTGCGAAGGGGACATGAAAGCTGGGCAGAATTTCAGGAAAACGATTGCAGGGGGTAGACTGGAATTGCCCTGAAAGCAGAGGAAAAGAGGCAGAACGTCGACAATGATGCACTTGGCCAAAAAGGGCGTATGCGTTTTTTCCTGAATATATTCAGGAAAAAACACATACGCCCTTTTTGGCCAACCAAGCAAGCCTGTAAAGGAAATCTGCACTACAGTGAAGTCTCACTGCCCCCCGGGCAAAAGGGCCATCTGAAAAAAGTGTAAAATCCAGAAAGGTAGGACAGGATATGGAGAACAGGGAGCCTTGTTATGCTGATTGGCAGGATGTAAATTGCCAGCAGCCACCCTGGACAAGTGTATGGTGTTTCCTGAAACACGTAAGAAACACAGCAACACAGCCTATGGCACGTCCACTTATGGTCCTATAGCTTCCGGAAATTAAAATCAAAAACAGACAGCCACCCCAATATTTGGGACGGCTGTGTTCACAAGAAGCTCGTCTACAGTATCAGGTAAATATCCCAGAAGGCAAAAAATGGATAAAGAAGTTGTGGCACGTACGTGCAATGCAGTATCACTCAGCAATGAAATCTGTGTCATCAGGCCGGTAGCGGCATAGTGAGAGGATGCAGATACGGTGATTCTACGTGAACTACGTCACACAGAAAAAGAAACATCATAAGATATCACTAATACACGGAATGTAAACTTGACTACACATGAACTGAATTACAAAACAGAACAGGGTCTCAAATTTAGAAAACCAACTAGTGCTTGCTTATGGGGAAAGGTGCGTTGGGGTGCTGCATAAAACCAGAGACTGAAATTAGCACAGAAAACATTCCATAAGCCAAATATGTAATAGACAAGACCTACTCCTTGCTCAACGAAATGGACTCAACACCACATATTCAACGCCTAGGAATATACCTGACTAGGAAGAATCTTAAAACCCATGGATATATATGTCTCTGTAAGAGAATCAAGCGTGTGTACAGCAGCCGAAACGCAGCAGTGAAAATCCGATAAATCCCATTATCAAAATAAATTTCGAAACAAACCACAAAGACAGTGAAATAGAGAGCAATTCTTAAATAATTCACTCAGGGAATGTGATGCAACCGAGATTGACCACATCTACACCCAGAGATGGTAGACACATAAGGCTGGACACTTCAGGCTGATAGCATTGGTGAGTTTCGGTGAGCAAATGCAGACCCTTGGAAGTCATACTGCATGGTACATATTCCATGGGTCCCAACTCTTCAGGTACAAGGGATTCTTCCTCCAGCTAAAACATGCATGGGAAACACACAGTATGGTCCACCGTGTGATTGGGAAACGATTTACAATGCATCTCAGTTTTCGTATCCTGGTCCTCGGGTTCACCATTCCAGATGCTTTACTAACACTCTCCCTGCTTGGAGAGTCAGTGCCTTTAACCTCCTGTTTGGCACAGCTTGCAATTTCTGTGCAAGATGAACAGGAATAGGGAGAACCAATGAGAGACTAGCTGTAGGTGTCTGCACGGGCAAATGTAACGCTCATTGCCCACCAGGAAGAGGAATTAAACAAAGGCTCAGCGTGCCCTGCAGAAAACAGATTAGGGCCTGAAGCAATCCTGCGGTTTTGTGGCCAGCTCACAAGAAAGCGAGTTGTAGAAAGGAGCTCAGGGGCACTGTAATTCACAAACCTGCAGAGTTATAAATGACAGTTATCCTCCAAAAATATATTGAAGTAAGCCTGCGAAGGGGACTTGAAAGCGGGGTAGAATTTCAGGAAAATGATTGCAGGGGGTAGACTGGAATTGCCCTGAAAGCATAGGAAAAGAGGCAGAACGTCGACAATGATGCACTTGGCCAAAAAGGGCGTATGCGTTTTTTCCTGAATATATTCAGGAAAAAACGCATACGCCATTTTTGGCCAACCAAGCAAGCCTGTAAAGGAAATCTGCACTACAATGAAGTCTCACTGCCCCCCGGGCAAAAGGGCCATCTGAAAAAAGTGTAAAATCCAGAAATGTAGGACAGGATACGGAGAACAGGGAGCCTTGTTATGCTGATTGGCAGGATGTAAATTTCCAGCAGCCACCCTGGAGAAGTGTATGGTGTTTCCTGAAACACGTAAGAAACAATGCAACGCAGCCTATGGCAATTGCACTTATGGTCCTATTCCTTAGGGAAATTAAAATCAAAAACAGAGAGCCACCCCAAAGTTTGGGACGGCTGTGTTCCCAAGAAGCTCGTCTACAGTACCAGGTAAATATTCCAGAAAGCAAAAAATGGATAAAGAAGTTGTGGCACGTACGTGCAATGCAATATCACTCAGCAATGAAATCTGTGTCATCAGGCCCGTAGCGGCATAGTGAGTGGATGCAGGTACGGTGATTCTACGTGAACTACGTCACACAGAAAAAGAAACATCATAAGATATCACTAATACACGGAATGTAAACTTGACTACACATGAACTGAATTACAAAACAGAACAGGGTCTCAAATTTAGAAAACCAACTAGTGCTTGCTTATGGGGAAAGGTGCCTTGGGGTGCTGCATAAAACCAGAGACTGAAATTAGCACAGATAACATTCCATAAGCCAAATATGTAATAGACAAGACCTACTCCTTGCTCAACGAAATGGACTCAACACCACATATTCAACGCCTAGGAATATACCTGACTAGGAAGAATCTTAAAACCCATGGATATATATGTCTCCGTAAGAGAATCAAGCATGTGTACAGCGGCCGAAACGCAGCAGTGAAAATCCGATAAATCCCATTATCAAAATAACTTTCGAAAACAAAACACAAAGACAGTGAAATAGAGAGCAATTCTTAAATAATTCACTCAGGGCATGTGATGCAACCAGGATTGACCACATCTACACCCACAGCTGGTTGAGACATAAGGCTGGACACTTCAGGCTGATAGCATTGGTGAGTTTCGGTGAGCAAATGCAGACCCTTTGAAGTCATACTGCATGGTACCCATTCCATGGGTCCCAACTCTCCAGGTTCAAGGGATTCTTCCTCCAGCTAAAACATGCATGGGAAACCCAGAGTATCGTCCACCGTGTGATTGGGAAACGATTTAAAATGCATCTCAGTTTTCGTATCCTGGTCCTCGGGTTCACCATTCCAGATGCTTTACTAACACTCTCCCCGCTTGGAGAGTCAGTGCCTTTAACCTCCTGTTTGGCACAGCTTGCAATTTCTGTGCAAGATGAACAGGAATAGGGAGAACCAATGAGAGACTAGTTGTAAGTGTCTGCACGGGCAAATGTAACGCTCATTGCCGACCAGGAAGAGGAATTAAACAAAGGCTCAGCGTGCTCTGCTGAAAACAGATTAGGGCCTGAAGCAATCCTGCGGTTTTGTGCCCAGCTCACAAGAAAGCGAGTTGAAGAAAGGAGCTCAGGGGCACTGTATTTCACAAACCTGCAGAGTTATAAATGACAGCTATCCTCCAAAAATATATTGAAGTAAGCCTGCGAAGGGGACTTGAAAGCGGGGCAGAATTTCAGGAAAACGATTGCAGGGGGTAGACTGGAATTGCCCTGAAAGCATAGGAAAAGAGGCACAACGTCGACAATGATGCAGTTGGCCAAAAAGGGCGTATGCGTTTTTTCCTGAATATATTCAGGAAAAAACGCATACGCACTTTTTGGCCAACCAAGCAAGCCTGTAAAGGAAATCTGCACTACAATGAAGTCTCACTGCCCCCCGGCCAAAAGGGCCATCTGAAAAAAGTGTAAAATCCAGAAATGTAGGACAGGATATGGAGAACAGGGAGCCTTGTTATGCTGATTGGCAGGATGTAAATTGCCAGCAGCCACCCTGGAGAAGTATATGGTGTTTCCTGAAACACGTAAGAAACAAAGCAACACAGCCTATGGCACTTCCACTTATGGTCCTATAGCTTACGGAAATTAAAATCAAAAACAGACAGCCACCCCAATATTTGGGACGGCTGTGTTCACAAGAAGCTCGTCTACAGTATCAGGTAAATATCCCAGAAAGCAAAAAATGGATAAAGAAGTTGTGGCACGTACGTACAATGCAATATCACTCAGCAATGAAATCTGTGTCATCAGGCCCGTAGCGGCATAGTGAGTGGATGCAGGTACGGTGAATCTACGTGAACTACGTCACACAGAAAAAGAAACATCATAAGATATCACTAATACACGGAATGTAAACTTGACTACACATGAACTGAATTACAAAACAGAACAGGGTCTCAAATTTAGAAAACCAACTAGTGCTTGCTTATGGGGAAAGGTGCCTTGGGGTGCTGCATAAAACCAGAGACTGAAATTAGTACAGATAACATTCCATAAGACAAATATATAATAGACAAGAACTACTCCTTGCTCAACGAAATGGACTCAACACCACATATTCAACGCCTAGGAATATACCTGACTAGGAAGAATCTTAAAACCCATGGTTATATATGTCTCCGTAAGTGAATCAAGCGTGTGTACAGCGGCCGATACGCAGCAGTGAAAATCTGATAAATCCCATTATCAAAATAAATTTCGAAAACAAAACACAAAGACAGTGAAATAGAGAGCGATTCTTAAATAATTCACTCAGGGCATGTGATGCAACCGGGATTGACCACATCTACACCCAGAGCTGGTTGAGACATAAGGCTGGACACTACAGGCTGATAGCATTTGTGAGTTTCGGGGAGCAAATGCAGACCCTTTGAAGTCATACTGCATGGTACCTATTCCATGGGTCCCAACTCTTCAGGTTCAAGGGATTCTTCCTCCAGCTAAAACATGCATGGGAACCCCACAGTATGGTCCACCGTGTGATTGGGAAACGATTTAAAATGCATCTCAGTTTTCGTATCCTGGTCCTCGGGTTCACCATTCCAGATGCTTTACTAACACTCTCCCTGCTTGGAGAGTCAGTGCCTTTAACCTCCTGTTTGGCACAGCTTGCAATTTCTGTGCAAGATGAACAGGAATAGGGAGAAACAATGAGAGACTAGCTATAGGTGTCTGCACGGGCAAATATAAGGCTCATTTCCCACCAGGAAGAGGAATTAACCAAAGGCTCAGTGTGCCCTGCTGGAAACAGATTAGGGCCTGAAGCAATCCTGCGGTTTTGTGCCCAGCTCACAAGAAAGCGAGTTGAAGAAAGTAGCTCAGGGGCACTGTAATTCACAAACCTGCAGAGTTATAAATGACACCTATCCTCCAAAAATATATTGAAGTAAGCCTGCGAAGGGGACATGAAAGCTGGGCAGAATTTCAGGAAAACGATTGCAGGGGGTAGACTGGAATTGCCCTGAAAGCAGAGGAAAAGAGGCAGAACGTCGACAATGATGCACTTGGCCAAAAAGGGCGTATGCGTTTTTTCCTGAATATATTCAGGAAAAAACACATACGCCCTTTTTGGCCAACCAAGCAAGCCTGTAAAGGAAATCTGCACTACAGTGAAGTCTCACTGCCCCCCGGGCAAAAGGGCCATCTGAAAAAAGTGTAAAATCCAGAAAGGTAGGACAGGATATGGAGAACAGGGAGCCTTGTTATGCTGATTGGCAGGATGTAAATTGCCAGCAGCCACCCTGGACAAGTGTATGGTGTTTCCTGAAACACGTAAGAAACACAGCAACACAGCCTATGGCACGTCCACTTATGGTCCTATAGCTTCCGGAAATTAAAATCAAAAACAGACAGCCACCCCAATATTTGGGACGGCTGTGTTCACAAGAAGCTCGTCTACAGTATCAGGTAAATATCCCAGAAGGCAAAAAATGGATAAAGAAGTTGTGGCACGTACGTGCAATGCAGTATCACTCAGCAATGAAATCTGTGTCATCAGGCCGGTAGCGGCATAGTGAGAGGATGCAGATACGGTGATTCTACGTGAACTACGTCACACAGAAAAAGAAACATCATAAGATATCACTAATACACGGAATGTAAACTTGACTACACATGAACTGAATTACAAAACAGAACAGGGTCTCAAATTTAGAAAACCAACTAGTGCTTGCTTATGGGGAAAGGTGCGTTGGGGTGCTGCATAAAACCAGAGACTGAAATTAGCACAGAAAACATTCCATAAGCCAAATATGTAATAGACAAGACCTACTCCTTGCTCAACGAAATGGACTCAACACCACATATTCAACGCCTAGGAATATACCTGACTAGGAAGAATCTTAAAACCCATGGATATATATGTCTCTGTAAGAGAATCAAGCGTGTGTACAGCAGCCGAAACGCAGCAGTGAAAATCCGATAAATCCCATTATCAAAATAAATTTCGAAACAAACCACAAAGACAGTGAAATAGAGAGCAATTCTTAAATAATTCACTCAGGGAATGTGATGCAACCGAGATTGACCACATCTACACCCAGAGATGGTAGACACATAAGGCTGGACACTTCAGGCTGATAGCATTGGTGAGTTTCGGTGAGCAAATGCAGACCCTTGGAAGTCATACTGCATGGTACATATTCCATGGGTCCCAACTCTTCAGGTACAAGGGATTCTTCCTCCAGCTAAAACATGCATGGGAAACACACAGTATGGTCCACCGTGTGATTGGGAAACGATTTACAATGCATCTCAGTTTTCGTATCCTGGTCCTCGGGTTCACCATTCCAGATGCTTTACTAACACTCTCCCTGCTTGGAGAGTCAGTGCCTTTAACCTCCTGTTTGGCACAGCTTGCAATTTCTGTGCAAGATGAACAGGAATAGGGAGAACCAATGAGAGACTAGCTGTAGGTGTCTGCACGGGCAAATGTAACGCTCATTGCCCACCAGGAAGAGGAATTAAACAAAGGCTCAGCGTGCCCTGCAGAAAACAGATTAGGGCCTGAAGCAATCCTGCGGTTTTGTGGCCAGCTCACAAGAAAGCGAGTTGTAGAAAGGAGCTCAGGGGCACTGTAATTCACAAACCTGCAGAGTTATAAATGACAGTTATCCTCCAAAAATATATTGAAGTAAGCCTGCGAAGGGGACTTGAAAGCGGGGTAGAATTTCAGGAAAATGATTGCAGGGGGTAGACTGGAATTGCCCTGAAAGCATAGGAAAAGAGGCAGAACGTCGACAATGATGCACTTGGCCAAAAAGGGCGTATGCGTTTTTTCCTGAATATATTCAGGAAAAAACGCATACGCCCTTTTTGGCCAACCAAGCAAGCCTGTAAAGGAAATCTGCACTACAATGAAGTCTCACTGCCCCCCGGGCAAAAGGGCCATCTGAAAAAAGTGTAAAATCCAGAAATGTAGGACAGGATACGGAGAACAGGGAGCCTTGTTATGCTGATTGGCAGGATGTAAATTGCCAGCAGCCACCCTGGAGAAGTGTATGGTGTTTCCTGAAACACGTAAGAAACAATGCAACGCAGCCTATGGCAATTGCACTTATGGTCCTATTCCTTAGGGAAATTAAAATCAAAAACAGAGAGCCACCCCAAAGTTTGGGACGGCTGTGTTCCCAAGAAGCTCGTCTACAGTACCAGGTAAATATTCCAGAAAGCAAAAAATGGATAAAGAAGTTGTGGCACGTACGTGCAATGCAATATCACTCAGCAATGAAATCTGTGTCATCAGGCCCGTAGCGGCATAGTGAGTGGATGCAGGTACGGTGATTCTACGTGAACTACGTCACACAGAAAAAGAAACATCATAAGATATCACTAATACACGGAATGTAAACTTGACTACACATGAACTGAATTACAAAACAGAACAGGGTCTCAAATTTAGAAAACCAACTAGTGCTTGCTTATGGGGAAAGGTGCCTTGGGGTGCTGCATAAAACCAGAGACTGAAATTAGCACAGATAACATTCCATAAGCCAAATATGTAATAGACAAGACCTACTCCTTGCTCAACGAAATGGACTCAACACCACATATTCAACGCCTAGGAATATACCTGACTAGGAAGAATCTTAAAACCCATGGATATATATGTCTCCGTAAGAGAATCAAGCATGTGTACAGCGGCCGAAACGCAGCAGTGAAAATCCGATAAATCCCATTATCAAAATAACTTTCGAAAACAAAACACAAAGACAGTGAAATAGAGAGCAATTCTTAACTAATTCACTCAGGGCATGTGATGCAACCGGGATTGACCACATCTACACCCAGAGCTGGTTGAGACATAAGGCTGGACACTTCAGGCTGATAGCATTGCTGAGTTTCGGTGAGCAAATGCACACCCTTTAAAGTCATACTGCATGGTACCTATTCCATGGGTCCCAACTCTTCAGGTTCAAGGGATTCTTCCTCCAGCTAAAACATGCATGGGAACCCCACAGTATGGTCCACAGTGTGATTGGGAAACGATTTAAAATGCATCTCAGTTTTCGTATCCTGGTCCTCGGGTTCACCATTCCAGATGCTTTACTAACACTCTCCCCGCTTGGAGAGTCACTGCCTTTAACCTCCTGTTTGGCACAGCTTGCAATTTCTGTGCAAGATGAACAGGAATAGGGAGAACCAATGAGAGACTAGCTGTAGGTGTCTGCACGGGCAAATGTAACGCTCATTGCCCACCAGGAAGAGGAATTAAACAAAGGCTCAGCGTGTCCTGCTGAAAACAGATTAGGGCCTGAAGCAATCCTGCGGTTTTGTGCCCAGCTCACAAGAAAGCGAGTTGAAGAACGGAGCTCAGAGGCACTGTAATTCACAAACCTGCAGAGTTATAAATGACAGCTATCTTCCAAAAGTATATTGAAGTAAGCCTGCGAAGGGGACTTGAAAGTGGGGCAGAATTTCAGGAAAACGATTGCAGGGGGTAGACTGGAATTGCCCTGAAAGCATAGGAAAAGAGGCACAACGTCGACAATGATGCACTTTGCCAAAAAGTGCGTATGCGTTTTTTCCTGAATATATTTAAGAAAAAACGCATACGCCCTTTTTGGCCAAACAAGCAAGCCTGTAAAGGAAATCTGCACTACAATGAAGTCTCACTGCCCCCCGGGCAAGAGGGCCATCTGAAAAAAGTGTAAAATCCAGAAAGGTAGGACAGGATATGGAGAACAGGGAGCCTTGTTATGCTGATTGGCAGGATGTAAATTGCCAACAACCACCCTGGAGAAGTGTATGGTGTTTCCTGAAACACGTAAGAAATAAAGCAACACAGCCTATGGCAATTGCACTTATGGTCCTATTCCTTAGGGAAATTAAAATCAAAAACAGAGAGCCACCCCAAAGTTTGGGACTGCTGTGTTCCCAAGAAGCTCGTCTACAGTACCAGGTAAATATCCCAGAAAGCAAAAAATGGATAAAGAAGTTGTGGCACGTACGTGCAATGCAATATCACTCAGCAATGAAATCTGTGTCATCAGGCCCGTAGCGGCATAGTGAGTGGATGCAGGTACGGTGATTCTACGTGAACTACGTCACACAGAAAAAGAAACATCATAAGATATCACTAATACACGGAATGTAAACTTGACTACACATGAACTGAATTACAAAACAGAACAGGGTCTCAAATTTAGAAAACCAACTAGTGCTTGCTTATGGGGAAAGGTGCCTTGGGGTGCTGCATAAAACCAGAGACTGAAATTAGCACAGGTAACATTCCATAAGCCAAATATGTAATAGACAAGACCTACTCCTTGCTCAACGAAATGGACTCAACACCACATATTCAACGCCTAGGAATATACCTGACTAGGAAGAATCTTAAAACCCATGGATATATATGTCTCCGTAAGAGAATCAAGCATGTGTACAGCGGCCGAAACGCAGCAGTGAAAATCCGATAAATCCCATTATCAAAATAAATTTCGAAAACAAAACACAAAGGCAGTGAAATAGAGAGCAATTCTTAACTAATTCACTCAGGGCATGTGATGCAACCGGGATTGACCACATCTACACCCAGAGCTGGTTGAGACATAAGGCTGGACACTTCAGGCTGATAGCATTGGTGAGTTTCGGTGAGCAAATGCAGACCCTTTGAAGTCATACTGCATGGTACCTATTCCATGGGTCCCAACTCTTCAGGTTCAAGGGATTCTTCCTCCAGCTAAAACATGCATGGGAACCCCACAGTATGGTCCACAGTGTGATTGGGAAACGATTTAAAATGCATCTCAGTTTTCGTATCCTGGTCCTCGGGTTCACCATTCCAGATGCTTTACTAACACTCTCCCCGCTTGGAGAGTCACTGCCTTTAACCTCCTGTTTGGCACAGCTTGCAATTTCTGTGCAAGATGAACAGGAATAGGGAGAACCAATGAGAGACTAGCTGTAGGTGTCTGCACGGGCAAATGTAACTCTCATTGCCCACCATGAAGAGGAATTAAACAAAGGCTCAGCGTGCCCTGCTGAAAACAGATTAGGGCCTGAAGCAATCCTGCGGTTTTGTGCCCAGCTCACAAGAAAGCGAGTTGAAGAAAGGAGCTCAGGGGCACTGTAATTCACAAACCTGCAGAGTTATAAATGACAGCTCTCCTCCAAAAATATATTGAAGTAAGCCTGCGAAGGGGACTTGAAAGCGGGGCAGAATTTCAGGAAAACGATTGCAGGGGGTAGACTGGAATTGCCCTGAAAGCATAGGAAAAGAGGCAGAACGTCGACAATGATGCACTTGGCCAAAAAGGGCGTATGCGTGTTTTCCTGAATATATTCAGGAAAAAACGCATACGCCCTTTTTGGCCAACCAAGCAAGCCTGTAAAGGAAATCTGCACTACAATGAAGTCTCACTGCCCCCCGGGCAAAAGGGCCATCTGAAAAAAGTGTAAAATCCAGAAAGGTAGGACAGGATATGGAGAACAGGAAGCCTTGTTATGCTGATTGGCAGGATGTAAATTGCCAGCAGCCACCCTGGAGAAGTGTATGGTGTTTCCTGAAACACGTAAGAAACAAAGCAACACAGCCTATGGCACTTCCACTTATGGTCCTATAGCTTACGGAAATTAAAATCAAAAACAGACAGCCACCCCAATATTTGGGACGGCTGTGTTCACAAGAAGCTCGTCTAGAGTATCAGGTAAATATCCCAGAAAGCAAAAAATGGATAAAGAAGTTGTGGCACGTACGTACAATGCAATATCACTCAGCAATGAAATCTGTGTCATCAGGCCCGTAGCGGCATAGTGAGTGGATGCAGGTACGGTGATTCTACGTGAACTACATCACACAGAAAAAGAAACATCATAAGATATCACTAATACACGGAATGTAAACTTGACTACACATGAACTGAATTACAAAACAGAACAGGGTCTCAAATTTAGAAAACCAACTAGTGCTTGCTTATGGGGAAAGGTGCGTTGGGGTGCTGCATAAAACCAGAGACTGAAATTAGCACAGATAACATTCCATAAGCCAAATATGTAATAGACAAGACCTACTCCTTGCTCAATGAAATGGATTCAACACCACATATTCAACGCCTAGGAATATACCTGACTAGGAAGAATCTTAAAACCCATGGATATATATATGTCTACGTAAGAGAATCAAGCGTGTGTACAGCGGCCGAAACGCAGCAGTGAAAATCCGATAAATCCCATTATCAAAATAAATTTCGAAAACAAACACAAAGACAGTGAAATAGAGAGCAATTCTTAAATAATTCACTCAGGGCATGTGATGCAACCGGGATTTACCACATCTACACCCAGAGCTGGTTGAGACAAGAGGCTGGACACTTCAGGCTGATAGCATTGGTGAGTTTCGGTGAGCAAATGCAGACCCTTTGAAGTCATACTGCATGGTACCCATTCAACGGGTCCCAACTCTCCAGGTTCAAGGCATTCTTCCTCCAGCTAAAACATGCATGGGAAACCCAGAGTATCGTCCACCGTGTGATTGGGAAACGATTTAATATGCATCTCAGTTTTCGTATCCTGGTCCTCGGGTTCACCATTCCAGATGCTTTACTAACACTCTCCCCGCTTGGAGAGTCAGTGCCTTTAACCTCCTGTTTGGCACAGCTTGCAATTTCTGTGCAAGATGAACAGGAATAGGGAGAACCAATGAGAGACTAGCTGTAGGTGTCTGCATGGGCAAATGTAACGCTCATTACCGACCAGGAAGAGGAATTAAACAAAGGCTCAGTGTGCCCTGCTGGAAATAGATTAGGGCCTGAAGCAATCCTGCTGTTTTGTGCCCAGCTCACAAGAAAGCGAGTTGAAGAAAGGAGCTCAGAGGCACTGTAATTCACAAACCTGCAGAGTTATAAATGACAGCTATCTTCCAAAAGTATATTGAAGTAAGCCTGCGAAGGGGACTTGAAAGCGGGGCAGAATTTCAGGAATACGACTGCAGGGGGTAGACTGGAATTGCCCTGAAAGCATAGGAAAAGAGGCACAACGTCCACAATGATGCACTTGGCCAAAAAGGGTGTATGCGTTTTTTCCTGAATATATTCAGGAAAAAACGCATACGCACTTTTTGGCCAACCAAGCAAGCCTGTAAAGGAAATGTGCACTACAATGAAGTCTCACTGCCCCCCGGGCAAGAGGTCCATCTGAAAAAAGTGTAAAATCCAGAAAGGTAGGACAGGATATGGAGAACAGGGAGCCTTGTTATGCTGATTGGCAGGATGTAAATTGCCAACAACCACCCTGGAGAAGTGTATGGTGTTTCCTGAAACACGTAAGAAATAAAGCAACACAGCCTATGGCAATTGCACTTATGGTCCTATTCCTTAGGGAAATTAAAATCAAAAACAGAGAGCCACCCCAAAGTTTGGGACTGCTGTGTTCCCAAGAAGCTCGTCTACAGTACCAGGTAAATATCCCAGAAAGCAAAAAATGGATAAAGAAGTTGTGGCACGTACGTGCAATGCAATATCACTCAGCAATGAAATCTTTGTCATCAGGCCCGTAGCGGCATAGTGAGTGGATGCAGGTACGGTGATTCTACGTGAACTACGTCACACAGAAAAAGAAACATCATAAGATATCACTAATACACGGAATGTAAACTTGACTACACATGAACTGAATTACAAAACAGAACAGGGTCTCATATTTAGAAAACCAACTAGTGCTTGCTTATGGGGAAAGGTGCCTTGGGGTGCTGCATAAAACCAGAGACTGAAATTAGCACAGGTAACATTCCATAAGCCAAATATGTAATAGACAAGACCTACTCCTTGCTCAACGAAATGGACTCAACACCACATATTCAACGCCTAGGAATATACCTGACTAGGAAGAATCTTAAAACCCATGGATATATATGTCTCCGTAAGAGAATCAAGCATGTGTACAGCGGCCGAAACGCAGCAGTGAAAATCCGATAAATCCCATTATCAAAATAAATTTCGAAAACAAAACACAAAGGCAGTGAAATAGAGAGCAATTCTTAACTAATTCACTCAGGGCATGTGATGCAACCGGGATTGACCACATCTACAACCAGAGCTGGTTGAGACATAAGGCTGGACACTTCAGGCTGATAGCATTGGTGAGTTTCGGTGAGCAAATGCAGACCCTTTGAAGTCATACTGCATGGTACCTATTCCATGGGTCCCAACTCTTCAGGTTCAAGGGATTCTTCCTCCAGCTAAAACATGCATGGGAAACCCACAGTACGGTCCACCGTGTGATTGGGAATCGATTTAAAATGCACCTCAGTTTTCGTATCCTGGTCCTCGGGTTCACCATTCCAGATGCTTCACTAACACTCTCCCTGCTTGGAGAGTCAGTGCCTTTAACCTCCTGTTTGGCACAGCTTGCAATTTCTGTGCAAGATGAACAGGAATAGGGAGAACCAATGAGAGACTAGCTGTAGGTGTCTGCACGGGCAAATGTAACGCTCATTGCCGACCAGGAAGAGGAATTAAACAAAGGCGCAGCGTGCCCTGCTGAAAACAGATTATGGCCTGAAGCAATCCTGCGGTTTTGTGCCCAGCTCACAAGAAAGCGAGTTGAAGAAAGGAGCTCAGGGGCACTGTAATTCACAAACCTGCAGAGTTATAAATGACAGCTATCCTCCAAAAATATATTGAAGTAAGCCTGCGAAGGGGACTTGAAAGCGGGGCAGAATTTCAGGAAAACGATTGCAGGGGGTAGACTGGAATTGCCCTGAAAGCATAGGAAAAGAGGCAGAACGTGGACAATGATGCACTTGGCCAAAAAGGGCGTATGCGTTTTTTCCTGAATGTATTCAGGAAAAAACGCATACGCCCTTTTTGGCCAACCAAGCAAGCCTGTAAAGGAAATCTGTATTACAATGAAGTCTCACTGCCCCCGGGGCAAAAGGGCCATCTGAAAAAAGTGTAAAATCCAGAAAGTTAGGACAGGATATGGAGAACAGGGAGCCTTGTTATGCTGATTGGCAGGATGTAAATTGCCAGCAGCCACCCTGGAGAAGTGTATGGTGTTTCCTGAAACACGTAAGAAACAAAGCAACACAGCCTATGGCATTTCCACCTTTGGTCCTATAGCTTACAGAAATTAAAATCAAAAACAGACAGCCACCCCAATATTTGGGACGGCTGTGTTCACAAGAAGCTCGTCTACAGTATCAGGTAAATATCCCAGAAAGCAAAAAATGGATAAAGAATTTGTGGCACGTACGTACAATGCAATATCACTCAGCAATGAAATCTGTGTCATCAGGCCCGTAGCGGCATATTGAGTGGATGCAGGTACGGTGATTCTACATGAACTACGTCACACAGAAAAAGAAACATCATAAGATATCACTAATACACGGAATGTAAACTTGACTACACATGAACTGAATTACAAAACAGAACAGGGTCTCAAATTTAGAAAACCAACTAGTGCTTGCTTATGGGGTAAGGTGCCTTTGGGTGCTGCATAAAACCAGAGACAGAAATTAGCACAGATAACTTTCCATAAGCCAAATATGTAATAGACAAGACCTACTCCTTGCTCAACGAAATGGACCCAACACCACATAATCAACGCCTAGGAATATACCTGACTAGGAAGAATCTTAAAACCCATGGATATATATGTCTCCATAAGACAACCAAGCGTGTGTACAGTGGTCGAAACGCAGCAGTGAAAATCCGATAAATCCCATTATCAAAATTAATTTCGAAAACAAAACACAAAGACAGTGAAATAGAGAGCAATTCTTAAATAATTCACTCAGGGCATGTGATGCAACCGGGATTGACCACATCTACACCCAGAGCTGATTGAGACATAAGGCTGGACACTTCAGGCTAATAGCATTGGTGAGTTGCAGTGAGGAAATGCAGACCCTTTGAAGTCATACTGCATGGTACCTATTCCATGGGTCCCAACTCTTCAGGTTCAAGGGATTCTTCCTCCAGCTAAAACATGCATGGGAAACCCAGAGTATCGTCCACCGTGTGATTGGGAAACGATTTAAAATGCATCTCAGTTTTCGTATCCTGGTCCTCGGGTTCACCATTCCAGATGCTTTACTAACACTCTCCCCGCTGGGAGAGTCAGTGCCTTTAACCTCCTGTTTGGCACAGCTTGCAATTTCTGTGCAAGATGAACAGGAATAGGGAGAAACAATGAGAGACTAGCTGTAGGTGTCTGCATGGGCAAATGTAACGCTCATTGCCCACAAGGAAGAGGAATTAAACAAAGGCTCAGTGTGCCCTGCTGGAAACAGATTAGGGCCTGAAGCAATCCTGCGGTTTTGTGCCCAGCTCACAAGAAAGCGAGTTGAAGAAAGGAGTTCAGGGGCACTGTAATTCACAAACCTGCAGAGTTATAAATGACAGCTATCTTCCAAAAGTATACTGAAGTAAGCCTGCGTAGGGGACTTGAAAGCAGGGCAGAATTTCAGGAAAACGATTGCAGGGGGTAGACTGGAATTGCCCTGAAAGCATAGGAAAAGAGGCACAACGTCGACAATGATGCACTTGGCCAAAAAGGGCGTATGCGTTTTTCCTGAATATATTAAGGAACAAACGCATACGCCCTTTTTGGCCAACCAAGCAAGCCTGTAAAGGAAATGTGCACTACAATGAAGTCTCACTGCCCCCCGGGCAAGAGGGCCATCTGAAAAAAGTGTAAAATCCAGAAAGGTAGGACAGGATATGGAGAACAGGGAGCCTTGTTATGCTGATTGGAATGATGTAAATTGCCAACAGCCACCCTGGAGAAGTGTATGGTGTTTCCTGAAACACATAAGAAATAAAGAAACACAGCCTATGGCAATTGCACTTATGGTCCTATTCCTTAGGGAAATTAAAATCAAAAACAGAGAGCCACCCCAAAGTTTGGGACGGCTGTGTTCCCAAGAAGCTCGTCTACAGTACCAGGTAAATATCCCAGAAAGCAAAAAATGGATAAAGAAGTTGTGGCACGTACGTGCAATGCAATATAACTCAGCAATGAAATCTGTGTCATCAGGCCCGTAGCGGCATAGTGAGTGGATGCAGGTACGGTGATTCTACGTGAACTATGTCACACAGAAAAAGAAACATCATAAGATATCACTAATACACGGAATGTAAACTTGACTACACATGAACTGAATTACAAAACAGAACAGGGTCTCAAATTTAGAAAACCAACTAGTGCTTGCTTATGGGGAAAGGTGCCTTGGGGTGCTGCATAAAACCAGATACTGAAATTAGCACAGATAACATTCCATAAGCCAAATATGTAATAGAAAAGACCTACTCCTTGCTCAACGAAATGGACTCAACACCACATATTCAACGCATAGGAATATACCTAACTAGGAAGAATCTTAAAACCCATGGATATATATGTCTCCGTAAGAGAATCAAGCGTGTGTACAGCGGCCGATACGCATCAGTGAAAATCCGATAAATCCCATTATCAAAATTAATTTTGAAAACAAAACACAAAGACAGTGAAATAGAGAGCAATTCTTAAATAATTCACTCAGGGCATGTGATGCAACCGGGATGGACCACATCTACACCCAGAGCTGGTTGAGACATAAGGCTGGACACTTCAGGCTGATAGCATTGGTGAGTTTCGGTGAGCAAATGCAGACCCTCTGAAGTCATACTGCATGGTACCTATTCCATGGGTCCCAACTCTTCAGGTTCAAGGGATTCTTCCTCCAGCTAAAACATGCATGGGAAACCCACAGTACGGTCCACCGTGTGACTGGGAAACGATTTAAAATGCACCTCAGTTTTCGTATCCTGGTCCTCGGGTTCACCATTCCAGATGCTTTACTAACACTCTCCCTGCTTGGAGAGTCAGTGCCTTTAACCTCCTGTTTGGCACAGCTTGCAATTTCTGTGCAAGATGAACAGGAATAGGGAGAACTAATAACAGACTAGCTATAGGTGTCTGCACGGGCAAATGTAACGCTCATTGCCCACCAGGAAGAGGAAATAAACAAAGGCTCAGTGTGCCCTGCTGGAAACAGATTAGGGCCTGAAGCAATCCTGCGGTTTTGTGCCCAGCTCACAAGAAAGCGAGTTGAAGAAAGGAGCTCAGGGGCACTGTAATTCACAAACCTGCAGAGTTATAAATGACAGCTATCCTCCAAAAATATATTGAAGTAAGCCTGTGAAGGGGACTTGAAAGTGGGGCAGAATTTCAGGAAAAGGATTGCAGGGGGTAGACTGGAATTGCCCTGAAAGCATAGGAAAAGAGGCACAACGTCGACAATGATGCACTTGGCCAAGAAGGGCGTATGCGTGTTTTCCTGAATATATTCAGGAAAACACGCATACGCCCTTTTTGGCCAACCAAGCAAGCCTGTAAAGGAAATCTGCACTACAATGAAGTCTCACTGCCCCCTGGGCAAAAGGGCCATCTGAAAAAAGTGTAAAATCCAGAAAGGTAGGACAGGATATGGAGAACAGGGAGCCTTGTTATGCTGATTGGCAGGATGTAAATTGCCAGCAGCCACCCTGGAGAAGTGTATGGTGTTTCCTGAAACACGTAAGAAACAAAGCAACACAGCCTATGGCACTTCCACTTATGGTCCTATAGCTTACGGAAATTAAAATCAAAAACAGACAGCCACCCCAATATTTGGGACGGCTGTGTTCACAAGAAGCTCGTCTACAGTATCAGGTAAATATCCCAGAAAGCAAAAAATGGATAAAGAAGTTGTGGCACGTACGTACAATGCAATACCACTCAGCAATGAAATCTGTGTCATCAGGCCCGTAGCGGCATAGTGAGTGGATGCAGTTACGGTGATTCTACGTGAACTACGTCACACAGAAAAAGAAACATCATAAGATATCACTAATACACGGAATGTAAACTGGACTACATATGAACTGAATTACAAAACAGAACAGGGTCTCAAATTTAGAAAACAAACTAGTGCTTGCTTATGGGGAAAGGTGCCTTGGGGTGCTGCATAATACCAGAGACAGAAATTAGCACAGATAACTTTCCATAAGCCAAATATGTAATAGACAAGACCTACTCCTTGCTCAACGAAATGGACTCAACACCACATATTCAACGCCTAGGAATATACCTGACTAGGAAGAATCTTAAAACCCATGGATATATATGTCTCCGTAAGAGAATCAAGCATGTGTACAGCGGCCGATACGCAGCAGTGAAAATCCGATAAATCCCATTATCAAAATAAATTTCGAAAACAAAACACAAAGACAGTGAAATAGAGAGCAATTCTTAAACAATTCACTCAGGGCATGTGATGCAACCGGGATTGACAACATCTACACCCAGAGCTGGTTGAGACATAAGGCTGGACACTTCAGGCTGATAGCATTGGTGAGTTTCGGTGAGCAAATGCAGACCCTTTGAAGTCATACTGCATGGTACCCATTCCATGGGTCCCAACTCTCCAGGTTCAAGGCATTCTTCCTCCAGGTAAAACATGCATGGGAAACCCAGAGTATCGTCCACCGTGTGATTGGGAAACGATTTAAAATGCATCTCAGTTTTCGTATCCTGGTCCTCGGGTTCACAATTCCAGATGCTTTACTAACACTCTCCCCGCTTGGAGAGTCAGTGCCTTTAACCTCCTGTTTGGCACAGCTTGCAATTTCTGTGCAAGATGAACAGGAATAGGGAGAACCAATGAGAGACTAGCTATAGGTGTCTGCACGGGCAAATATAAGGCTCATTTCCCACCAGGAAGAGGAATTAACCAAAGGCTCAGTGTGCCCTGCTGGAAACAGATTAGGGCCTGAAGCAATCCTGCGGTTTTGTGCCCAGCTCACAAGAAAGCGAGTTGAAGAAAGTAGCTCAGGGGCACTGTAATTCACAAACCTGCAGAGTTATAAATGACACCTATCCTCCAAAAATATATTGAAGTAAGCCTGCGAAGGGGACATGAAAGCTGGGCAGAATTTCAGGAAAACGATTGCAGGGGGTAGACTGGAATTGCCCTGAAAGCAGAGGAAAAGAGGCAGAACGTCGACAATGATGCACTTGGCCAAAAAGGGCGTATGCGTTTTTTCCTGAATATATTCAGGAAAAAACACATACGCCCTTTTTGGCCAACCAAGCAAGCCTGTAAAGGAAATCTGCACTACAGTGAAGTCTCACTGCCCCCCGGGCAAAAGGGCCATCTGAAAAAAGTGTAAAATCCAGAAAGGTAGGACAGGATATGGAGAACAGGGAGCCTTGTTATGCTGATTGGCAGGATGTAAATTGCCAGCAGCCACCCTGGACAAGTGTATGGTGTTTCCTGAAACACGTAAGAAACACAGCAACACAGCCTATGGCACGTCCACTTATGGTCCTATAGCTTCCGGAAATTAAAATCAAAAACAGACAGCCACCCCAATATTTGGGACGGCTGTGTTCACAAGAAGCTCGTCTACAGTATCAGGTAAATATCCCAGAAGGCAAAAAATGGATAAAGAAGTTGTGGCACGTACGTGCAATGCAGTATCACTCAGCAATGAAATCTGTGTCATCAGGCCGGTAGCGGCATAGTGAGAGGATGCAGATACGGTGATTCTACGTGAACTACGTCACACAGAAAAAGAAACATCATAAGATATCACTAATACACGGAATGTAAACTTGACTACACATGAACTGAATTACAAAACAGAACAGGGTCTCAAATTTAGAAAACCAACTAGTGCTTGCTTATGGGGAAAGGTGCGTTGGGGTGCTGCATAAAACCAGAGACTGAAATTAGCACAGAAAACATTCCATAAGCCAAATATGTAATAGACAAGACCTACTCCTTGCTCAACGAAATGGACTCAACACCACATATTCAACGCCTAGGAATATACCTGACTAGGAAGAATCTTAAAACCCATGGATATATATGTCTCTGTAAGAGAATCAAGCGTGTGTACAGCAGCCGAAACGCAGCAGTGAAAATCCGATAAATCCCATTATCAAAATAAATTTCGAAACAAACCACAAAGACAGTGAAATAGAGAGCAATTCTTAAATAATTCACTCAGGGAATGTGATGCAACCGAGATTGACCACATCTACACCCAGAGATGGTAGACACATAAGGCTGGACACTTCAGGCTGATAGCATTGGTGAGTTTCGGTGAGCAAATGCAGACCCTTGGAAGTCATACTGCATGGTACATATTCCATGGGTCCCAACTCTTCAGGTACAAGGGATTCTTCCTCCAGCTAAAACATGCATGGGAAACACACAGTATGGTCCACCGTGTGATTGGGAAACGATTTACAATGCATCTCAGTTTTCGTATCCTGGTCCTCGGGTTCACCATTCCAGATGCTTTACTAACACTCTCCCTGCTTGGAGAGTCAGTGCCTTTAACCTCCTGTTTGGCACAGCTTGCAATTTCTGTGCAAGATGAACAGGAATAGGGAGAACCAATGAGAGACTAGCTGTAGGTGTCTGCACGGGCAAATGTAACGCTCATTGCCCACCAGGAAGAGGAATTAAACAAAGGCTCAGCGTGCCCTGCAGAAAACAGATTAGGGCCTGAAGCAATCCTGCGGTTTTGTGGCCAGCTCACAAGAAAGCGAGTTGTAGAAAGGAGCTCAGGGGCACTGTAATTCACAAACCTGCAGAGTTATAAATGACAGTTATCCTCCAAAAATATATTGAAGTAAGCCTGCGAAGGGGACTTGAAAGCGGGGTAGAATTTCAGGAAAATGATTGCAGGGGGTAGACTGGAATTGCCCTGAAAGCATAGGAAAAGAGGCAGAACGTCGACAATGATGCACTTGGCCAAAAAGGGCGTATGCGTTTTTTCCTGAATATATTCAGGAAAAAACGCATACGCCCTTTTTGGCCAACCAAGCAAGCCTGTAAAGGAAATCTGCACTACAATGAAGTCTCACTGCCCCCCGGGCAAAAGGGCCATCTGAAAAAAGTGTAAAATCCAGAAATGTAGGACAGGATACGGAGAACAGGGAGCCTTGTTATGCTGATTGGCAGGATGTAAATTGCCAGCAGCCACCCTGGAGAAGTGTATGGTGTTTCCTGAAACACGTAAGAAACAATGCAACGCAGCCTATGGCAATTGCACTTATGGTCCTATTCCTTAGGGAAATTAAAATCAAAAACAGAGAGCCACCCCAAAGTTTGGGACGGCTGTGTTCCCAAGAAGCTCGTCTACAGTACCAGGTAAATATTCCAGAAAGCAAAAAATGGATAAAGAAGTTGTGGCACGTACGTGCAATGCAATATCACTCAGCAATGAAATCTGTGTCATCAGGCCCGTAGCGGCATAGTGAGTGGATGCAGGTACGGTGATTCTACGTGAACTACGTCACACAGAAAAAGAAACATCATAAGATATCACTAATACACGGAATGTAAACTTGACTACACATGAACTGAATTACAAAACAGAACAGGGTCTCAAATTTAGAAAACCAACTAGTGCTTGCTTATGGGGAAAGGTGCCTTGGGGTGCTGCATAAAACCAGAGACTGAAATTAGCACAGATAACATTCCATAAGCCAAATATGTAATAGACAAGACCTACTCCTTGCTCAACGAAATGGACTCAACACCACATATTCAACGCCTAGGAATATACCTGACTAGGAAGAATCTTAAAACCCATGGATATATATGTCTCCGTAAGAGAATCAAGCATGTGTACAGCGGCCGAAACGCAGCAGTGAAAATCCGATAAATCCCATTATCAAAATAACTTTCGAAAACAAAACACAAAGACAGTGAAATAGAGAGCAATTCTTAACTAATTCACTCAGGGCATGTGATGCAACCGGGATTGACCACATCTACACCCAGAGCTGGTTGAGACATAAGGCTGGACACTTCAGGCTGATAGCATTGCTGAGTTTCGGTGAGCAAATGCACACCCTTTAAAGTCATACTGCATGGTACCTATTCCATGGGTCCCAACTCTTCAGGTTCAAGGGATTCTTCCTCCAGCTAAAACATGCATGGGAACCCCACAGTATGGTCCACAGTGTGATTGGGAAACGATTTAAAATGCATCTCAGTTTTCGTATCCTGGTCCTCGGGTTCACCATTCCAGATGCTTTACTAACACTCTCCCCGCTTGGAGAGTCACTGCCTTTAACCTCCTGTTTGGCACAGCTTGCAATTTCTGTGCAAGATGAACAGGAATAGGGAGAACCAATGAGAGACTAGCTGTAGGTGTCTGCACGGGCAAATGTAACGCTCATTGCCCACCAGGAAGAGGAATTAAACAAAGGCTCAGCGTGTCCTGCTGAAAACAGATTAGGGCCTGAAGCAATCCTGCGGTTTTGTGCCCAGCTCACAAGAAAGCGAGTTGAAGAACGGAGCTCAGAGGCACTGTAATTCACAAACCTGCAGAGTTATAAATGACAGCTATCTTCCAAAAGTATATTGAAGTAAGCCTGCGAAGGGGACTTGAAAGTGGGGCAGAATTTCAGGAAAACGATTGCAGGGGGTAGACTGGAATTGCCCTGAAAGCATAGGAAAAGAGGCACAACGTCGACAATGATGCACTTTGCCAAAAAGTGCGTATGCGTTTTTTCCTGAATATATTTAAGAAAAAACGCATACGCCCTTTTTGGCCAAACAAGCAAGCCTGTAAAGGAAATCTGCACTACAATGAAGTCTCACTGCCCCCCGGGCAAGAGGGCCATCTGAAAAAAGTGTAAAATCCAGAAAGGTAGGACAGGATATGGAGAACAGGGAGCCTTGTTATGCTGATTGGCAGGATGTAAATTGCCAACAACCACCCTGGAGAAGTGTATGGTGTTTCCTGAAACACGTAAGAAATAAAGCAACACAGCCTATGGCAATTGCACTTATGGTCCTATTCCTTAGGGAAATTAAAATCAAAAACAGAGAGCCACCCCAAAGTTTGGGACTGCTGTGTTCCCAAGAAGCTCGTCTACAGTACCAGGTAAATATCCCAGAAAGCAAAAAATGGATAAAGAAGTTGTGGCACGTACGTGCAATGCAATATCACTCAGCAATGAAATCTGTGTCATCAGGCCCGTAGCGGCATAGTGAGTGGATGCAGGTACGGTGATTCTACGTGAACTACGTCACACAGAAAAAGAAACATCATAAGATATCACTAATACACGGAATGTAAACTTGACTACACATGAACTGAATTACAAAACAGAACAGGGTCTCAAATTTAGAAAACCAACTAGTGCTTGCTTATGGGGAAAGGTGCCTTGGGGTGCTGCATAAAACCAGAGACTGAAATTAGCACAGGTAACATTCCATAAGCCAAATATGTAATAGACAAGACCTACTCCTTGCTCAACGAAATGGACTCAACACCACATATTCAACGCCTAGGAATATACCTGACTAGGAAGAATCTTAAAACCCATGGATATATATGTCTCCGTAAGAGAATCAAGCATGTGTACAGCGGCCGAAACGCAGCAGTGAAAATCCGATAAATCCCATTATCAAAATAAATTTCGAAAACAAAACACAAAGGCAGTGAAATAGAGAGCAATTCTTAACTAATTCACTCAGGGCATGTGATGCAACCGGGATTGACCACATCTACACCCAGAGCTGGTTGAGACATAAGGCTGGACACTTCAGGCTGATAGCATTGGTGAGTTTCGGTGAGCAAATGCAGACCCTTTGAAGTCATACTGCATGGTACCTATTCCATGGGTCCCAACTCTTCAGGTTCAAGGGATTCTTCCTCCAGCTAAAACATGCATGGGAACCCCACAGTATGGTCCACAGTGTGATTGGGAAACGATTTAAAATGCATCTCAGTTTTCGTATCCTGGTCCTCGGGTTCACCATTCCAGATGCTTTACTAACACTCTCCCCGCTTGGAGAGTCACTGCCTTTAACCTCCTGTTTGGCACAGCTTGCAATTTCTGTGCAAGATGAACAGGAATAGGGAGAACCAATGAGAGACTAGCTGTAGGTGTCTGCACGGGCAAATGTAACGCTCATTGCCCACCATGAAGAGGAATTAAACAAAGGCTCAGCGTGCCCTGCTGAAAACAGATTAGGGCCTGAAGCAATCCTGCGGTTTTGTGCCCAGCTCACAAGAAAGCGAGTTGAAGAAAGGAGCTCAGGGGCACTGTAATTCACAAACCTGCAGAGTTATAAATGACAGCTCTCCTCCAAAAATATATTGAAGTAAGCCTGCGAAGGGGACTTGAAAGCGGGGCAGAATTTCAGGAAAACGATTGCAGGGGGTAGACTGGAATTGCCCTGAAAGCATAGGAAAAGAGGCAGAACGTCGACAATGATGCACTTGGCCAAAAAGGGCGTATGCGTGTTTTCCTGAATATATTCAGGAAAAAACGCATACGCCCTTTTTGGCCAACCAAGCAAGCCTGTAAAGGAAATCTGCACTACAATGAAGTCTCACTGCCCCCCGGGCAAAAGGGCCATCTGAAAAAAGTGTAAAATCCAGAAAGGTAGGACAGGATATGGAGAACAGGAAGCCTTGTTATGCTGATTGGCCGGATGTAAATTGCCAGCAGCCACCCTGGAGAAGTGTATGGTGTTTCCTGAAACACGTAAGAAACAAAGCAACACAGCCTATGGCACTTCCACTTATGGTCCTATAGCTTACGGAAATTAAAATCAAAAACAGACAGCCACCCCAATATTTGGGACGGCTGTGTTCACAAGAAGCTCGTCTAGAGTATCAGGTAAATATCCCAGAAAGCAAAAAATGGATAAAGAAGTTGTGGCACGTACGTACAATGCAATATCACTCAGCAATGAAATCTGTGTCATCAGGCCCGTAGCGGCATAGTGAGTGGATGCAGGTACGGTGATTCTACGTGAACTACATCACACAGAAAAAGAAACATCATAAGATATCACTAATACACGGAATGTAAACTTGACTACACATGAACTGAATTACAAAACAGAACAGGGTCTCAAATTTAGAAAACCAACTAGTGCTTGCTTATGGGGAAAGGTGCGTTGGGGTGCTGCATAAAACCAGAGACTGAAATTAGCACAGATAACATTCCATAAGCCAAATATGTAATAGACAAGACCTACTCCTTGCTCAATGAAATGGATTCAACACCACATATTCAACGCCTAGGAATATACCTGACTAGGAAGAATCTTAAAACCCATGGATATATATATGTCTACGTAAGAGAATCAAGCGTGTGTACAGCGGCCGAAACGCAGCAGTGAAAATCCGATAAATCCCATTATCAAAATAAATTTCGAAAACAAACACAAAGACAGTGAAATAGAGAGCAATTCTTAAATAATTCACTCAGGGCATGTGATGCAACCGGGATTTACCACATCTACACCCAGAGCTGGTTGAGACAAGAGGCTGGACACTTCAGGCTGATAGCATTGGTGAGTTTCGGTGAGCAAATGCAGACCCTTTGAAGTCATACTGCATGGTACCCATTCAACGGGTCCCAACTCTCCAGGTTCAAGGCATTCTTCCTCCAGCTAAAACATGCATGGGAAACCCAGAGTATCGTCCACCGTGTGATTGGGAAACGATTTAATATGCATCTCAGTTTTCGTATCCTGGTCCTCGGGTTCACCATTCCAGATGCTTTACTAACACTCTCCCCGCTTGGAGAGTCAGTGCCTTTAACCTCCTGTTTGGCACAGCTTGCAATTTCTGTGCAAGATGAACAGGAATAGGGAGAACCAATGAGAGACTAGCTGTAGGTGTCTGCATGGGCAAATGTAACGCTCATTACCGACCAGGAAGAGGAATTAAACAAAGGCTCAGTGTGCCCTGCTGGAAATAGATTAGGGCCTGAAGCAATCCTGCTGTTTTGTGCCCAGCTCACAAGAAAGCGAGTTGAAGAAAGGAGCTCAGAGGCACTGTAATTCACAAACCTGCAGAGTTATAAATGACAGCTATCTTCCAAAAGTATATTGAAGTAAGCCTGCGAAGGGGACTTGAAAGCGGGGCAGAATTTCAGGAATACGACTGCAGGGGGTAGACTGGAATTGCCCTGAAAGCATAGGAAAAGAGGCACAACGTCCACAATGATGCACTTGGCCAAAAAGGGTGTATGCGTTTTTTCCTGAATATATTCAGGAAAAAACGCATACGCACTTTTTGGCCAACCAAGCAAGCCTGTAAAGGAAATGTGCACTACAATGAAGTCTCATTGCCCCCCGGGCAAGAGGTCCATCTGAAAAAAGTGTAAAATCCAGAAAGGTAGGACAGGATATGGAGAACAGGGAGCCTTGTTATGCTGATTGGCAGGATGTAAATTGCCAACAACCACCCTGGAGAAGTGTATGGTGTTTCCTGAAACACGTAAGAAATAAAGCAACACAGCCTATGGCAATTGCACTTATGGTCCTATTCCTTAGGGAAATTAAAATCAAAAACAGAGAGCCACCCCAAAGTTTGGGACTGCTGTGTTCCCAAGAAGCTCGTCTACAGTACCAGGTAAATATCCCAGAAAGCAAAAAATGGATAAAGAAGTTGTGGCACGTACGTGCAATGCAATATCACTCAGCAATGAAATCTTTGTCATCAGGCCCGTAGCGGCATAGTGAGTGGATGCAGGTACGGTGATTCTACGTGAACTACGTCACACAGAAAAAGAAACATCATAAGATATCACTAATACACGGAATGTAAACTTGACTACACATGAACTGAATTACAAAACAGAACAGGGTCTCATATTTAGAAAACCAACTAGTGCTTGCTTATGGGGAAAGGTGCCTTGGGGTGCTGCATAAAACCAGAGACTGAAATTAGCACAGGTAACATTCCATAAGCCAAATATGTAATAGACAAGACCTACTCCTTGCTCAACGAAATGGACTCAACACCACATATTCAACGCCTAGGAATATACCTGACTAGGAAGAATCTTAAAACCCATGGATATATATGTCTCCGTAAGAGAATCAAGCATGTGTACAGCGGCCGAAACGCAGCAGTGAAAATCCGATAAATCCCATTATCAAAATAAATTTCGAAAACAAAACACAAAGGCAGTGAAATAGAGAGCAATTCTTAACTAATTCACTCAGGGCATGTGATGCAACCGGGATTGACCACATCTACAACCAGAGCTGGTTGAGACATAAGGCTGGACACTTCAGGCTGATAGCATTGGTGAGTTTCGGTGAGCAAATGCAGACCCTTTGAAGTCATACTGCATGGTACCTATTCCATGGGTCCCAACTCTTCAGGTTCAAGGGATTCTTCCTCCAGCTAAAACATGCATGGGAAACCCACAGTACGGTCCACCTTGTGATTGGGAATCGATTTAAAATGCACCTCAGTTTTCGTATCCTGGTCCTCGGGTTCACCATTCCAGATGCTTCACTAACACTCTCCCTGCTTGGAGAGTCAGTGCCTTTAACCTCCTGTTTGGCACAGCTTGCAATTTCTGTGCAAGATGAACAGGAATAGGGAGAACCAATGAGAGACTAGCTGTAGGTGTCTGCACGGGCAAATGTAACGCTCATTGCCGACCAGGAAGAGGAATTAAACAAAGGCGCAGCGTGCCCTGCTGAAAACAGATTATGGCCTGAAGCAATCCTGCGGTTTTGTGCCCAGCTCACAAGAAAGCGAGTTGAAGAAAGGAGCTCAGGGGCACTGTAATTCACAAACCTGCAGAGTTATAAATGACAGCTATCCTCCAAAAATATATTGAAGTAAGCCTGCGAAGGGGACTTGAAAGCGGGGCAGAATTTCAGGAAAACGATTGCAGGGGGTAGACTGGAATTGCCCTGAAAGCATAGGAAAAGAGGCAGAACGTGGACAATGATGCACTTGGCCAAAAAGGGCGTATGCGTTTTTTCCTGAATGTATTCAGGAAAAAACGCATACGCCCTTTTTGGCCAACCAAGCAAGCCTGTAAAGGAAATCTGTATTACAATGAAGTCTCACTGCCCCCGGGGCAAAAGGGCCATCTGAAAAAAGTGTAAAATCCAGAAAGTTAGGACAGGATATGGAGAACAGGGAGCCTTGTTATGCTGATTGGCAGGATGTAAATTGCCAGCAGCCACCCTGGAGAAGTGTATGGTGTTTCCTGAAACACGTAAGAAACAAAGCAACACAGCCTATGGCATTTCCACCTTTGGTCCTATAGCTTACAGAAATTAAAATCAAAAACAGACAGCCACCCCAATATTTGGGACGGCTGTGTTCACAAGAAGCTCGTCTACAGTATCAGGTAAATATCCCAGAAAGCAAAAAATGGATAAAGAATTTGTGGCACGTACGTACAATGCAATATCACTCAGCAATGAAATCTGTGTCATCAGGCCCGTAGCGGCATATTGAGTGGATGCAGGTACGGTGATTCTACATGAACTACGTCACACAGAAAAAGAAACATCATAAGATATCACTAATACACGGAATGTAAACTTGACTACACATGAACTGAATTACAAAACAGAACAGGGTCTCAAATTTAGAAAACCAACTAGTGCTTGCTTATGGGGTAAGGTGCCTTTGGGTGCTGCATAAAACCAGAGACAGAAATTAGCACAGATAACTTTCCATAAGCCAAATATGTAATAGACAAGACCTACTCCTTGCTCAACGAAATGGACCCAACACCACATAATCAACGCCTAGGAATATACCTGACTAGGAAGAATCTTAAAACCCATGGATATATATGTCTCCATAAGACAACCAAGCGTGTGTACAGTGGTCGAAACGCAGCAGTGAAAATCCGATAAATCCCATTATCAAAATTAATTTCGAAAACAAAACACAAAGACAGTGAAATAGAGAGCAATTCTTAAATAATTCACTCAGGGCATGTGATGCAACCGGGATTGACCACATCTACACCCAGAGCTGATTGAGACATAAGGCTGGACACTTCAGGCTAATAGCATTGGTGAGTTGCAGTGAGGAAATGCAGACCCTTTGAAGTCATACTGCATGGTACCTATTCCATGGGTCCCAACTCTTCAGGTTCAAGGGATTCTTCCTCCAGCTAAAACATGCATGGGAAACCCAGAGTATCGTCCACCGTGTGATTGGGAAACGATTTAAAATGCATCTCAGTTTTCGTATCCTGGTCCTCGGGTTCACCATTCCAGATGCTTTACTAACACTCTCCCCGCTGGGAGAGTCAGTGCCTTTAACCTCCTGTTTGGCACAGCTTGCAATTTCTGTGCAAGATGAACAGGAATAGGGAGAAACAATGAGAGACTAGCTGTAGGTGTCTGCATGGGCAAATGTAACGCTCATTGCCCACAAGGAAGAGGAATTAAACAAAGGCTCAGTGTGCCCTGCTGGAAACAGATTAGGGCCTGAAGCAATCCTGCGGTTTTGTGCCCAGCTCACAAGAAAGCGAGTTGAAGAAAGGAGTTCAGGGGCACTGTAATTCACAAACCTGCAGAGTTATAAATGACAGCTATCTTCCAAAAGTATACTGAAGTAAGCCTGCGTAGGGGACTTGAAAGCGGGGCAGAATTTCAGGAAAACGATTGCAGGGGGTAGACTGGAATTGCCCTGAAAGCATAGGAAAAGAGGCACAACGTCGACAATGATGCACTTGGCCAAAAAGGGCGTATGCGTTTTTCCTGAATATATTAAGGAACAAACGCATACGCCCTTTTTGGCCAACCAAGCAAGCCTGTAAAGGAAATGTGCACTACAATGAAGTCTCACTGCCCCCCGGGCAAGAGGGCCATCTGAAAAAAGTGTAAAATCCAGAAAGGTAGGACAGGATATGGAGAACAGGGAGCCTTGTTATGCTGATTGGAATGATGTAAATTGCCAACAGCCACCCTGGAGAAGTGTATGGTGTTTCCTGAAACACATAAGAAATAAAGAAACACAGCCTATGGCAATTGCACTTATGGTCCTATTCCTTAGGGAAATTAAAATCAAAAACAGAGAGCCACCCCAAAGTTTGGGACGGCTGTGTTCCCAAGAAGCTCGTCTACAGTACCAGGTAAATATCCCAGAAAGCAAAAAATGGATAAAGAAGTTGTGGCACGTACGTGCAATGCAATATAACTCAGCAATGAAATCTGTGTCATCAGGCCCGTAGCGGCATAGTGAGTGGATGCAGGTACGGTGATTCTACGTGAACTATGTCACACAGAAAAAGAAACATCATAAGATATCACTAATACACGGAATGTAAACTTGACTACACATGAACTGAATTACAAAACAGAACAGGGTCTCAAATTTAGAAAACCAACTAGTGCTTGCTTATGGGGAAAGGTGCCTTGGGGTGCTGCATAAAACCAGATACTGAAATTAGCACAGAT
Organism: Phocoena phocoena; assembly: GCF_963924675.1. Lineage (NCBI taxonomy): Eukaryota > Metazoa > Chordata > Mammalia > Artiodactyla > Phocoenidae > Phocoena > Phocoena phocoena. The sequence continues at coordinate 3,895 of NW_027077357.1, read as the reverse complement.
AACATTCCATAAGCCAAATATGTAATAGAAAAGACCTACTCCTTGCTCAACGAAATGGACTCAACACCACATATTCAACGCATAGGAATATACCTAACTAGGAAGAATCTTAAAACCCATGGATATATATGTCTCCGTAAGAGAATCAAGCGTGTGTACAGCGGCCGATACGCATCAGTGAAAATCCGATAAATCCCATTATCAAAATTAATTTTGAAAACAAAACACAAAGACAGTGAAATAGAGAGCAATTCTTAAATAATTCACTCAGGGCATGTGATGCAACCGGGATGGACCACATCTACACCCAGAGCTGGTTGAGACATAAGGCTGGACACTTCAGGCTGATAGCATTGGTGAGTTTCGGTGAGCAAATGCAGACCCTCTGAAGTCATACTGCATGGTACCTATTCCATGGGTCCCAACTCTTCAGGTTCAAGGGATTCTTCCTCCAGCTAAAACATGCATGGGAAACCCACAGTACGGTCCACCGTGTGACTGGGAAACGATTTAAAATGCACCTCAGTTTTCGTATCCTGGTCCTCGGGTTCACCATTCCAGATGCTTTACTAACACTCTCCCTGCTTGGAGAGTCAGTGCCTTTAACCTCCTGTTTGGCACAGCTTGCAATTTCTGTGCAAGATGAACAGGAATAGGGAGAACTAATAACAGACTAGCTATAGGTGTCTGCACGGGCAAATGTAACGCTCATTGCCCACCAGGAAGAGGAAATAAACAAAGGCTCAGTGTGCCCTGCTGGAAACAGATTAGGGCCTGAAGCAATCCTGCGGTTTTGTGCCCAGCTCACAAGAAAGCGAGTTGAAGAAAGGAGCTCAGGGGCACTGTAATTCACAAACCTGCAGAGTTATAAATGACAGCTATCCTCCAAAAATATATTGAAGTAAGCCTGTGAAGGGGACTTGAAAGTGGGGCAGAATTTCAGGAAAAGGATTGCAGGGGGTAGACTGGAATTGCCCTGAAAGCATAGGAAAAGAGGCACAACGTCGACAATGATGCACTTGGCCAAGAAGGGCGTATGCGTGTTTTCCTGAATATATTCAGGAAAACACGCATACGCCCTTTTTGGCCAACCAAGCAAGCCTGTAAAGGAAATCTGCACTACAATGAAGTCTCACTGCCCCCTGGGCAAAAGGGCCATCTGAAAAAAGTGTAAAATCCAGAAAGGTAGGACAGGATATGGAGAACAGGGAGCCTTGTTATGCTGATTGGCAGGATGTAAATTGCCAGCAGCCACCCTGGAGAAGTGTATGGTGTTTCCTGAAACACGTAAGAAACAAAGCAACACAGCCTATGGCACTTCCACTTATGGTCCTATAGCTTACGGAAATTAAAATCAAAAACAGACAGCCACCCCAATATTTGGGACGGCTGTGTTCACAAGAAGCTCGTCTACAGTATCAGGTAAATATCCCAGAAAGCAAAAAATGGATAAAGAAGTTGTGGCACGTACGTACAATGCAATACCACTCAGCAATGAAATCTGTGTCATCAGGCCCGTAGCGGCATAGTGAGTGGATGCAGTTACGGTGATTCTACGTGAACTACGTCACACAGAAAAAGAAACATCATAAGATATCACTAATACACGGAATGTAAACTGGACTACATATGAACTGAATTACAAAACAGAACAGGGTCTCAAATTTAGAAAACAAACTAGTGCTTGCTTATGGGGAAAGGTGCCTTGGGGTGCTGCATAATACCAGAGACAGAAATTAGCACAGATAACTTTCCATAAGCCAAATATGTAATAGACAAGACCTACTCCTTGCTCAACGAAATGGACTCAACACCACATATTCAACGCCTAGGAATATACCTGACTAGGAAGAATCTTAAAACCCATGGATATATATGTCTCCGTAAGAGAATCAAGCATGTGTACAGCGGCCGATACGCAGCAGTGAAAATCCGATAAATCCCATTATCAAAATAAATTTCGAAAACAAAACACAAAGACAGTGAAATAGAGAGCAATTCTTAAACAATTCACTCAGGGCATGTGATGCAACCGGGATTGACAACATCTACACCCAGAGCTGGTTGAGACATAAGGCTGGACACTTCAGGCTGATAGCATTGGTGAGTTTCGGTGAGCAAATGCAGACCCTTTGAAGTCATACTGCATGGTACCCATTCCATGGGTCCCAACTCTCCAGGTTCAAGGCATTCTTCCTCCAGGTAAAACATGCATGGGAAACCCAGAGTATCGTCCACCGTGTGATTGGGAAACGATTTAAAATGCATCTCAGTTTTCGTATCCTGGTCCTCGGGTTCACAATTCCAGATGCTTTACTAACACTCTCCCCGCTTGGAGAGTCAGTGCCTTTAACCTCCTGTTTGGCACAGCTTGCAATTTCTGTGCAAGATGAACAGGAATAGGGAGAACCAATGAGAGACTAGATGTAGGTGTCTGCACGGGCAAATGTAACGCTCATTGCCCACCAGGAAGAGGAATTAAACAAAGGCTCAGTGTGCCCTGCTGGAAACAGATTAGGGCCTGAAGCAATCCTGCGGTTTTGTGCCCAGCTCACAAGAAAGCGAGTTGAAGAAAGGAGCTCAGGGGCACTGTACTTCACAAACCTGCAGAGTTATAAATGACAGCTATCCTCCAAAAATATATTGAAGTAAGCCTGCGAAGGGGACTTGAAAGCGGGGCAGAGTTTCAGGAAAACCACTGCATGGGGTAGACTGGAATTGCCCTGAAAGCATAGGAAATGAGGCACAACGTCAACAATGATGCACTTGGCCAAAATGGGCGTATGCGTTTTTTCCTGAACATATTCAGGAAAAAACGCATACGCTCTTTTTGGCCAAACAAGCAAGCCTGTAAAGGAAATCTGCACTACAATGAAGTCTCACGGCCCCCCGGGCAAAAGGGCCATCTGAAAAAAGTGTAAAATCCAGAAAGGTAGGACAGGATATGGAGAACAGGGAGCCTTGTTATGCTGATTGGCAGGATGTAAATTGCCAGCAGCCACCCTGGAGAAGTGTATGGTGTTTCCTGAAACAGGTAAGAAACAAAGCAACACAGCCTATGGCACTTCCACTTATGGTCCTATAGCTTACGGAAATTAAAATCAAAAACAGACAGCCACCCCAATATTTGGGACGGCTGTGTTCACAAGAAGCTCGTCTACAGTATCAGGTAAATATCCCAGAAAGCAAAAAATGGATAAAGAAGTTGTGGAACGTACGTGCAATGCAATATCACTCAGCAATGAAATCTGTGTCAACAGGCCCGTAGCGGCACGGTGAGTGGATGCAGGTACGGTGATTCTACGTGAACTACGTCACACAGAAAAAGAAACATCATAAGATATCACTAATACACGGAATGTAAACTTGACTACACATGAACTGAATTACAAAAAAGAACAGGGTCTCAAATTTAGAAAACCAACTAGTGCTTGCTTATGGGGAAAGGTGCCTTGGGGTGCTGCATAAAACCAGAGACTGAAATTAGCACAGATAACTTTCCATAAGCCAAATATGTAATAGACAAAACCTACTCCTTGCTCAACGAAATGGACTCAACACCACATATTCAACGCCTAGGAATATACATGACTAAGAAGAATCTTAAAACCCATGGATATATATGTCTCCGTAAGAGAATCGAGCGTGTGTACAGCGGCGGAAATGCAGCAGTGAAAATCCGATAAATCCAATTATCAAAATAAATTTCGAAAACAAAACACAAAGACAGTGAAATAGTGAGCAATTCTTAAATAATTCACTCAGGGCATGTGATGCAACCGGGATTGACCACATCTACACCCAGAGCTGGTTGAGACATAAGGCTGGACACTTCTGGCTGATAGCACTGGTGAGTTTCGGTGAGCAAATGCAGACCCTTTGAAGTCATACTGCA